>NW_007249432.1:35667-103037 GCF_000164805.1 Carlito syrichta
TTGTAGAGATGAGGTCTCGCTGCCCAGGCGGGTCTCAAACCCACGGGGTCAGGCAATCCATTCACCTCAGCTTCCCAAAGGCGCGGGATTACAGGCTGAGCCACCGAGCCCAACTGGGTGTCTTTTTTATAGAGTGATTTGTGTTCTTCTGGATATATTCCCAGTAGGGGGATTGTGGGGTCATATGGGAGGTTGACATTTAAAGCCTTTAGGAATTGCCACACTGCTTTCCACAGAGGTTGCACTAGTTTTCACTCCCACCAACAGTATAGAAGTATTCCCTTTTCTCCACACCCTCTCCAGCAGGTATTATTCTTTGAGTTGTTGATAATTGCCATTCTGACTGGAGTTAGGTAGTATCTCAGTGTATACCCTCAAATTTTGCCATTTATTTTCATAGTGCAAAAACTTTGCAAAATGAGCAGACAGTACCTGTCATTTCTCACTTCTGAAGTATTTTGTGTGGGTGACACATGGAATCCATTAAAATTGCATTATCAGTTAAGAAACATGCAAGAACGATTAGCTATCAATCTGGTGGAAAAGGGTGTATTGACAACAGAGAAACAGAACTCTCTACTTTTGGACATGATGACACATCTCTTCACCAACAACAATATGAAGCAGTGCCTCCCCAATAAAGTCCAGAAAGCTGTTCTTGACAAATAGATGAATGACCCTCACTGCTTGGACAAGTGCCTGCTGGCCCTCATGTATTGTGCTCATGCCTCGGATGTCCTGGAGAATGTGTTTGCTCCTCTTCTGGATGAGCAGTATGAGTTAGCCAACAAGAGAGTCCAGCAGCTCCTCAACATAGACCCTGAAGTGAAATCTCTGAAGGCCAACGCCAACAACGTTCTGTGGGTGATGGCAGCATTCACCAAGTAACTCTGCCCAGAATGAAGCAATTTCCTTTCTCTAATGGAAATTGGTAATTTTTCTTCTGACTTTTGGTTTTCTGCAATTTGTATTTTCCCACACTAGAATTGGCTTTTGTTTTACAAAATGGTGGGTGACGTTTTCTTTTTTGTAAGTATGCAGGATTCTGTTGGTTAGAGAGGTCTACTTCTTTCTGTTTTTAACAAGTTTTTCTGCCATGTTAGCATTAGATTCCTTGTTGCCGTTCTCATTGCTCCCTGTTTGGGTTTTCTGGTCTACTTTGGCTTTCAGAGTACCTCCAGTCTCCACACGTGCACAGCTTTTGGATGACCTCACTTTGAGTTTTCCCACATGTGCACGGACATCTAGTATTCTGCCCACAATTCAGACAGAGGTCACAAAAAGGCCTTCACCTCACCCTAGGAGATGTCGGCATCTACTAGGACATTTTATTCATAGACCTCAGTTGAGACGTATACTTAGCAAAATCATTTTTAAATTAAAATAGTACGGTAAATACTTAATATAAAATGCCCCTTGGATTTTGCTTCCTATGTAATTCTGTTGTATTATTATAGTTGTTATGATTTAAACTCTTAAATCATAAAAGTCCAGTTGTTTCACAAAGCCAGTTTGGGATGGGCTGCATTCCAGTTATGTTGTACATAGTTTGGATTATATATAAATTGCCCCTTCTGGTTACCCGTGCTCTGTATTAGTATATTGCAAGATTTAATTCACTATACACCCAATGCTCTACACCTGCTTCAGTCATTATCATTTGATAGCAAAACATCACCTCTCATTATTGAAGTAGAGAGAAGAGCTGTGTGTCCAGCTGGTCCTAGGATTTTTTGAGTTGTGCCATTCATGGTTCTCTTTACCTATGCATCTCTTTTTTGGATTTTTTTTTCGGGGAGTGTTAATATTTGTATAATTCCTACAGGGAAAGGTCTTGTAACAAGTACCAGTCTTGAATACAGTGTTTTTCTTTTTCTGTCCACAAGTAAATTAATATTTGCTCAGAAATGTAATTTATCTACTCACATTTCCTTGGGAGAAAAATATTTTTCAGTCCCAGCAGATATTGCATGTAAACTGGTAGCAAGTCATGACTACAACTCGGATGATTAAGAATTTTGTAACAGAAGGCTAAGCTGTGTTTTAAATTCTTATATACAATTATGATAATTAGCATTATAAGATTATAAACACTTGTCTTTTAAGGATTATTTTGACTATTTCTTTATCATGCTTATCATACCACCATTGGTTTCATAAGTAAATACTCTACATTGAACAAATTAATATGAATTAATCATAATTCGTATTAATAGTGGGGCTTTCAGGTGTGCAGAACTTTTTTTTGGTTAACATTCAGTGCAAAAATACTAGATGGTGTATAACTCTAGAGTTGAATTTGAAGGGATTCCCTAATATGTATACTATCTTTTTATCTGAAGTAATAAATAAACTATGATCTTGAAAGTACCTGTATCAGAGCAAGCATGTCATTTTTACTTGTGTGTTCTCATTGTGCTTTCCAATGAAGTTTCGCTAAGTTATAGCATGGTAATATTTTAATGCAGGAGGTGGTAACTTTTTTCTTTTTAAAGGGCCAGTTAGTAGCTATTTTAGGCTTTGTATGTTGGTGTTCATTGCAACTACTCAACTTTATTGAATGAGAGGTGACAGGCAATTCATATTCAGTGCTAGGCTGTCTCCCAATTAAAGTTTATTTACAAAAACAGGCAGTTAACCATGGCTGTATGCCAGCCTTTGTTGCTGTTGTTGTTGTTGGTTTAAATTGGAGTCTCACTCTGTCTCCCAGGTTGGAGTGCAGTGGCCAAGTGACATGCTCACGGCCACTGCAGCCTCAACCTTCTGGGCTCAGACGATCCTTCCACCTCAACCTTCCAAGTAGCTGGAACCACAGGCATGCACGACCATGCCTGGCTAATTTTTTGATTTATTATAGAGACGAGGTTTCACCATGTTGCTCAAGCCGCTCTCATATCCCTGAGCTCAGACAATCCTCTCACCTCTGTCTCCCAAAGTGTTGGGACTACAGGAATGAGCCACCATGCCTGACTCAGCCCCTTGTTTTAATGCATTGAAAAAGATCAATTGTCTAGCTATTGAAATATCCTCCAAAATTGGCACCACTGGTAATAATTGTAGAAATGTTTATTTAAATTTTTTCCTATGTAGTGGATACTAGAAACTGATACCAATGTACTAGAATTTCTTATCAGGTGAAAATGTACACTTTTTCCACCTGAAAAGAATTTAGAAGTTAAGGAATAGATGTTTTGGAGGTCTTCTTCACTCCACAGTAGCAGTAGTATTCCCAAGCAAGCGAATAAAGACCTTGCCAGAACTTCTGTCAGTGTTTGATTCAGAGCAAAGTGCACACTAAGCTCTACCTGGGTATCATCCAGCTTAAATACATGTTTCTATGTTCAGAGAAGAGGATAGGTGATGAAACTGGGGAATGGTAGTGGTGGTGGTGTTGTCTAGAACTCTTTGCCTGAAGAATGTGGCTGCTTAGTATTCTCTAAAGCAGACATTTTTTGACACTATAGAGATAATGATTCTCTGTGGTAGGAGCAGTATTTCCACAAGTTTATGCTACCTTAGTTAAAGCTTTCGGAACCAAGAATCAGGCAGTGCATGTGTATATGATGATAAAACTTATCTAAGTATCTAGTGTGCAAAGAATTAATAGTTGCCATTTCTTTTGTGGCTTTTTCATATGTTGTTTAATTAATGACCGTTTCTTAAAATAACCTGATTTGGTATAGTGCACAAACAGACGCTAACTAAGTGCATGCCCTGTGCATAGGTAAGTATTTTATGTCTCATTCTGACCTCTCCAACTTCAACTTACTATCTTCATGTAGTGCAGACAGGCTTGGAAAATGTGGTTTTCCCAGTCTCATTAGCTAGTAACTGTCTGAGCATTTAACCCAAAGTGATTGACTAGAGTGGTGGCATTCAGCAACAATGGATCCCTACTTATTTGGGCACTAGAAGAGGGTTTCATTTCCCTGACAGAACAGAATAGCAGGCATGCAAAACAATCTCATGGGAGTACAAAATGAAAAGATCAAAAGACACCCTTACTTGATTCTGAATCTTGCTCTAACTTAGTAAATTATCTATTGGGATGGAAAAGTTGACCAATTCTACTGACCGTGTCAAGTGGTCAAGAAAGACCCTGGCCTACTGAAATAAGATTGAGCAGTGGTCTCTGACTTCTTCCACCACTCAACACTTCCCGTTGTTTGGGAACAGAAAGGGACAATACTCTTTTTACGGCAAGTGAACCCTTGAATTTGGTCATCTCCCACAAGAAAGTGAAAGGCGCTAGCTGGTGTTTAGTAGAGTGGCAGTATAGGACCAATAAGTGGTGACACTTAGACAAGTGACAAGGGTCCATGAGGGCCAGTTGTGACTACTCTTGGCCCAACTGCCTGGAAAACACTAGCCATGAGTTTATGTAAGGTACTTATGAAGTTTGTTTAATTTCCAACACGACAGTTTCTCTATCTTTTGTTGACTTATTAAATATTGTCAGGTAACACTCCTCCTTGTCTTTAAGTTTACCAATTCTACTGACCGTGTCAAGTGGCCAAGAAAGACCCTGGCCTACTGAAATAAGATTGAGCAACGGTCTCTGACTTCTTCCACCACTCAACACTTCCCATTGTTTGGGAACAGAAAGGGACAATACTCTTTTTACGGCAAGTGAACCCTTGAATTTGGTCATTTCCCACAATAAAGTGAAAGGTGCTGAGGTTATTTCCAATTCATCACAGCCCACTGGGTCCCAGGATGAGATGACTGGCTCTGGTAGATTCTGCACAAATGTCATATGTTCTTTCATAGCACCAGTCAAATGGTGGGATTAATGTTCTTAACCCTGCAGGCTATCCTTCAAAAGGCTACAGATGGGAACATGCTTTAATTCAATTGACAGCCACATTATCTCAGCCCAGTGTGAGCATTTTATGATAGAACAGTGGTGTCCTGACTCTCCTGAGCATCATTATACAGTGATGTGCATTTTGCCTTTTGCACATAGGTTGTGGAGAGCTTTTAGGATAAGTACACATTACTTTTTGGAATGGCTTCATAGTATAGTTTAGTTAAATCTCCTGTTAGTGGATATTTGAATTATTTTCTTATTTTTCGTTGTTACACACAATATTATTATATACATTTTTATATGTGCTTTATATTTCTCAGACTTCTGTAGGAGGAATTAATAGAAATGGATTTGCTCAAATACTGTACCTTGAAAATGTGAAGAATAAAGCCAAATTACTTCTAAGATTTATGTAAACTTATACATTCACCAATAATGTGAATGTTGGTTTTCCTATACCATAGCCAAAACTATATAGGGTGTCATCAATCCTGGCCTATTTTAATTGTTGAAGGATTATCTCTATTGGTAATTTGTATTTTTTTCTGTGAGTAACCAGTTTATGTTCTTTATCCATTTTTCTAATAGGCATTGAATGTACCACTTACCCCTGTATCCATAATGCAATTGGTTTTCCTAGTCTTTGAAGCTGGTAAATGGTAAGTTTCTCCTTTACTTTCTTTAACATTCAGAAAAGTGTAAGGTGCAGTACCCAGGCATGCAAATGTTATGTTATTTGTTCTAAAAAGATATGCCTCATGGTTACAATTGAGATATGTGAGAGTGTGTGTGTGTGTGTTTGTGTGTGTGTACTATATTTAAGATTTTGTAGGGTATGATCAGATTAATAAATGAAAAAATCAAATGTACAGGTTATGAATGTATACATATATATATACAAGCATTTCATTAAACATTTTTATTATTAAAATACAAATGGAAAGTCACATAAACAAATGTATACAACAATGAATTATTTGAAGTCAGATAGGCTTATAGCCACCTCCCAGGTCAGGAGCTAGAGCCTTGCCTGCCACACAGAGGCTGTTCAAGACTTCCTCCCAGTAATCTTCCCAAGAGGAAGCGCATCTTGACCTAGTGTTCATCTTTAATATTTTATTCCTTTTACTCTTTTTTATTGATATATGTTTTAAGTCTCTTTTACTCTATACCTTCTTCCTCCATCTCTTTTGCTTCCCTTTCCAAAACATTTGTTGATGAACTTGGATTATCTATCAAGAGTTTGGGAAGTTTGGGTTGTGCTGATCGCATCCTCATGGGGAAATTTACCATATTTCTCTGGCGTCCATATTGTATTTCCCAAGGATTGGAAAATGGCTCTAGAGGCTTGATGGATTCTAGTTTGTTGATGTAGGCAAAACTGCTCATTAGGTGGTGGTGAATACTTCACCAGGGGGCTCCTCATGCCTCATTTTCTCTCCTTTGTGATGTTAGTACCTTGCTGTTCGATTCTTAGATTCTGTGCATTGGGGCTGTGGGTGGTGATATTTTAGTTCTTATTTTGTCTTTGCTACCTAGAATATTTTTATAAAGAGAAACTTGACCTTATCCACATTACCTTTTAGTATAGTTTGTAGACGAAAGGTAGGATAAATTCAGTCTATTTACCAATTTTCAAAACAGACTTGCTTCCCTGGCACCCTTCAAAGATGACTGATAAGTTATTTTAAAGTATAGTGAACTTATGGAAGCATCTTGTTTATTTTTAATAGACAAATAGTATATTTGTGAGATACAAAGTGATGCTTTAATCTATGTATACCTTATAAAAAGATCCACTTAAGCTAATTAACCTATTGATCACCTCAACGACTTGTTTTGTTGTGGTGAGAACCACAGATATCTATTTTTAAGGCAATTTTGGAATATGCAGTATATCCCAGTCTGGGCAATATAGTGAGGCCTCGTCTCCACAGAAAATTTTAAAAAGAGGCCAGGCATGGTAGCACACACCTATAGTGCCTGCTACTTGGATCTTTTTTTTTTCCTTTGAATCAGAGTCTCATTCTGTTCCTGTGACTGGAGTGCGGTGGCATCATCATAGCTCAGGTGATCCTTCTGTTTCAACCTCCTGAGTAACTTGGACTACAGGCACTTGCCACCATGACCAGCTAACTTTTAATCTTTTTTTTTAGTAGAGGAGAAGTCTCACTATGTTACCCAGACAGGTCTCAAACTCCTGGGCTCAAGGGATGCTCCAGTGCTGGCCTTCCAAGTACAGGGATGACAAGTGTGATGTACCAGGTCTGGCTTATACTTTTTTGTTTTGTTTTGTTTTGTTTTGCAGGAAAAGGTGCTACCCAAGAGATATGTATTAATGTTCTGTTGTATTTACATTTTAATAAAGCTAACCAAGGTGAATTACCACTGGGGCAGAAAGTACATCATTCTACATTTATAACCCATTGGTTTCTGCTAACACATTGGAAAAGCAATAGTACAGTATGTTAGGGATCATCTGAAAAGTTCCAAGCTACATCTTTCTTTGCTTCTAAGTACCAAATCCTCTTCCTACTCTCAGCCCTTGGCCTAATCATCAGAAGACATAAGAAAAACAAAGAAGAAATTCTAATCATACAAAAAGTGCCAAGAATTTCATTTTTGTAATTAAGCTGTGTTTGTATCCTAATCCTTTTTATTTCATACAGTGCCAACAGCTTTTAGAATTCCTTAGTTACACGTGATGGAACAGTAAGGTCCTGCAAAATTTTGAATACAGAGTGTTAAAAATTATGTTTATTTGCCATTAAGTACGTATTTTTGACCATACCTTACATGCATTTTGTACTATGGTGTTGCTTTTATGTGTTCACACAGTGCACATGAGTACATGTCTAGATTAAATTTAACAGCAAATATGGATGATATGCAGAAATGCAGTCATAACAGAGGTTTTAAGTATGTAGAAAACCCCTTCAAAATAGCCAGCATTATATACGTTACAATAAAGGACTGAATTCCAAATTCATTTAGTGATGGCGGATGAATCAAGCAAGAGTGCCTCCTACTGACTACAGTGATATGGTTCATGCTACTTAAAATGCTTACAAACAATAGATAAGCCATTAGGAATACATCACAGACTTGACTGCAAGAGCTTTTTCAAACATTAACCACTGATGATGCAATGATGACAGAATTCTGCGTTAACTGTCAACATTTCACACTTAGGAACAGCTAGAGAGAAAGGATCTCTCATGGGTACTTTACTTTTTTAAAGCAGGCGATTATTCCTCTGTGTTCCGCATCTTGATTCACTTCCTGCAGTATTCTCTTGCTCTTGAGAGAGAATTCATAAATGCAGGGAGGCCTTTGGCAGAAAACATCTGTAGTAAAGAAAGACAATTCTGATACTGGGGACATTTGAGAACGTTTCTGGCATCTTCCGGACTTTTTCATCATTGATAAATCCTCCCTGAAACAGGAGAAAGCCTCAAACCAGGAACACCCACCAGAGCTAGTACTGACCATCAAGTATCTGGGAAATAGTCAGAAAATCTGACAATCAGGATCCAATTAATTCGAGAGAGACTACATCCTGAGATGGTCAAACACCTTCCTGCAGCTGAGGTGGACAGGCAGAAAGGCAGGAAAATCCCATGCGGTGAAGGAGGCATGCCATGAACACGTGAACATGGAAATCACCTCCTTTCCTCTCCTCAGCTGAACAGCATCATCAGAATCATCAGGACCCACAAAATCCTCATCTCTTCCAGGAGCCAAAGGGCTAGGAGCTTCAGCCATTCGTCTCTGATGAGAGGTCTCATCTTAACTGGGTGGTCCCATTGTAAGATGAGGGTTTTGGAAATTGGACTCATGCTTGAAGTAAAAATCTGCTGCCCCCTCTTCGGTGATGGTGCTGGAAAGTGGGAGACGTCCCGTGCAGCTGCTTCAGTTCCCCATACTGTTCTTCATGCTGGAACTGAAGGGATCAGCTGCCCCAGGCCAGCCCGACCGCCCTCAGCGCCCTGAATGCCAAGGCCAGGGTGCAGCTGCAGCAGGGAGGGAACAAGGGCCGGCTAAGGGCGCACGCTAAACACTGGGTCGCCGAAGGCCGGGAAGGCCAGCCAGGGAGGAGACTGGTTCAGGTCTCTATGGCAGTTGCCGCTTGCGGAGACACTCTCCTCTGAATGGAAGAGCCGCTACCACTGAAGCTCTGATGTGGCCTCAAGAGAGGAGGCGGGACAAGCCGACGACGCCACGCCCCGACCGGCCTGTGCATCAATCTGCAGTTGGCAAAGCTTTGTTTATTCTCCGTTTCAGGACAATTAAAATATCTCCTTTTAATTCTTTCGTGTGTTTCGATTTTCTTCCTTGGGGACTCCTATGTGTATGTCTTCTGTATTTGTTAATTTCGCGAGAGTTCTTTTCTCTATTTCTTACTGATCAACAGTTCCTCCTTTCTATTGTCTCTCTCTCTTAAGGCATTATTGTGTTTATTTACTGGGCGTGATCTTTGTAGCTTACTCTTCTTTTCTGAAATTATTTTAAATTCTTTCCTCAGTTTGAACACCTAATTTTGAGGTACTGTTTGTGTTCTCATTGGTTTTGCGGACACATCTTTCTAGGATCCTATTGTTGTCTGTAGGGATGGTTTTTACTCCTCATGCATTTTTTCTTATAGTAACTTTGGAATTTAACCGAGATTATCTTCTGTTATTCATTTTTACACAAAATTAAACTTTCCTGTTCTATAATAAGAGAGACTTGGATCAGGGTAGCTTAGCTGCATTCTCTGGCCTCTCCCTCTCCTCTCTGGAGCACTGTGGAGAATTATAGTAGCTCACTAGGCTCCTGAGCTCTGATCTGCACCTTTCACCTGCTTTTATCTGAACTCTCCTTTTTTTTTTGAGTTGGAGTCTCACTCTGTTGCCCAGGCTGGAGTATAGTGTTGCACTCACGGCCATTGCAGCCTTGACCTGCTGGGCTCAGGCAATCCTTCTGCTTCAGTCTTCCAGGCAGCTAGAACTCCAGATGCGTGCCACCATGGCTAATTTCTTGATTTATTGGCGCGTCAAGGTCTCACCATGTTTCCCAAGCTGGTCTGGAACCACTAGGCTCAGGCATTCCCCTTGGCTCAGTCTCCCAAAGTGCTGGGATTACAGGCGTAAGCCACCACGTCTGGCCTGAACCTTCCTCTTGATTCCTGCTGTTCTTGTTCTTCTCAGTTAGGGCCCCATTTCCCATAGTTTCTCCACAGTGTGAGGTTTGAGAGTTCATAACCTGCATCAGCCTTTTCCTCCTTCATCACAGACACCACACACCTGCACCCTAAGAGAGGGTGCTAACTCTCTGGGTCTGGCTGCTGCTGTCCTCGGAGCTGTCCTGTGCTTATAGTGGGGTGATGGGGCCATCACAGGCCCTGTGGCTGCCTTCTGCATTGACAATGTTCCAAATTCTTTTTGGTTGGTGGCTTCTTCCCAACCATTTGCATATTTGGGAATTTGTGGGGGTGCCTTATCTAGTTTTGTAATGCATGTAAACCATGCTTTTTTCTTTCTTAATAGCTGCATGTATGCATTTTGTAGGTGCCGTTGAGGAAGACACAGGGAGAGTATGAAACTGCCAGAGCTCCTACTATTGATATTATCTAATATTTTATTTAATATTTCTTATAATTGCTGTGCAATATATTATAAAACTTGAATATAATATATTTTATAAATTGATTATCTTAATGAATTCCATGTTTACCATGAACTCTGTGAGAGACCAATTGTCATATCCACTGCTTTGTACCAGCATTGAGTCAGCTTCCTGAACTCAGTTTATTTTCTTTATTTCATCTTGTTAATTTTTCAGAGGAAATCTGTTGCTTGACACAAGATTGACTCCTTCAGGGTCTGCTACTGATGGCCTCATCAGCAATGTCCCTTTACGGGATGTGATTTCTCCACTCAACTTTCATGTCACACAAATCAGGGGAAAGCTCTATGATTGTCATCTGAGGGATGTGTACATTGTCTTGAAATCTGAGACTGGGCATTTAAAAGACAGCTTCATTAATTGATTCTATTGGGATGGAAGAAAATAATCTAGAAACTCACGTGTTTTATTTGTTCTTCCTCTCGTTTTTTTTTTCTTTTTTCCCCTTCTTTCCTCCTTCCCTTCACCACCTCAGGCCCCAGGTAAAGAGAGAATTGGGTCACCTAAACTTTAAACAGGTCAGGTGCAGTGACTCATGCCTATAATCCCAGCATTTGGGGAGGCTGAGGCAAGAGGATTGCCTGAGCCCAGGAGTTTGAGCCCAGGCAACTTAGCGAGACCTCATCTCTACAATAAATCAAGAAAAATTATCCAGGTGTGTTGGTGCATGCTTCTAATTCCAGCTACGTGGAAGGCTGAGGTGGAAGGACCACCTGAATCCAGTAGATCAAGGCTGCCGTGGCTGTGAGCACGCTACTGTACTCCATCCTGGGCAACAGAGTGTGAGACTCTGACTCAAAATAATGATAGCAAACAAACAAACAAAAAACCAGAAACTTTCTCTAGACAAGATTGATAGAATCTTTGATTTGAAGTTTTAGCCAAGTGAAAGGTTCTTTTAAGAAAGCCCCTTTGGACTTAGTCTCATATATATGTTCTTTGAAAGTGTTTCCAGTGAAACTGGACCTTATAAATTTTGTGCTGGGAAATTTAAAGAACCACCTTTTCAGTTCTTCTCAAGAAACTGTTGAAATTGTTGAGAGATCTGCTTACACATCTTACCTTTTCTTTCCTGTAAGTCATATCTGGGTTTCATTTCCTTTTGCTCAAAGCCAAAGTACCTTGTGGTCCCCTTCAGGGAAGCAGAGAGGGAGGAAAAATCAATAAGTCTCATCTTGACACACTCAACAGGCCAAAAGAGCTAGTTCCATAGACTGTAGGGCCTCTTTTTAGAAGGAAATCGCTGGAGCGAGTCAGGATGTGAAGTGCTAACAGCAGAAAAACCCATTTGTGGAGTGTTGCTCTCTCTTGTCAAAGCAGTGTCCTGGGTTTCTCCTAGAGCTACAATGGACTGGTTAAACATCTGGTGAATTGTGTGTCCCAACCCCTGAACAAGGACTGCTGCTATCAGGGGTGGGAGGCACGTGCATGCATGCAACTTACTTATGTAGCAAATCATCACAGTATCCCACAACTCTAAAATTAGATAAAAATAAATAAAATTTTAGATAGATTATAGTGGGAAAAATAAGATGAAACTGCAATTTCATTAGAAAAGGAGTGTGGTTTGCCCCCACCCTGGGAAGCTAGGACAGTTTAAGATGCCCTATAACCTATGAGAAGCATTTGTGAATCTAAATGCAACAGTGCCATGATAGAAATCTTTCTTGTGTCTTTTCTCCTAAGAGATTGAAGAAGATCCTCTGGTCAAATTTTTTGTGTCTCCCTCCTTTCAGATTGTACTCTTCTTGGTGTATAGCTCAAGAAAGAACTTTTTCTGAATGTTTGCTTTTCCAGGCAGCCCACGGCTTTGATTTTGTTTCTGGATGTTTTCAGTTTGCTCTAAATAGGAGGGTTCCAAGTCTAGTGTGTGCTGGCTGCCAGCTATTTCCTGCTTAGAACATCGGGTAACACAGTGAGTTCCAAATATTATAAAACACATTTGTGACTTAAAAACCCACAGCTTGTACCTCTGAAGCCTGGTAGTGCAAAAGTGGAGGTGCTGGCTGTTTCTGCTGAGAGTGTGTTCTCCTAGAGTTGGGTTTCTCAGTCTACAGAGACCTTCTCTTGACATTTAGAAAACATCATAATGTTGGCTATCTAATGACATTGTCATATGTTGAAATAATATTTAAACAGTTCAGCTTTTGCCTCAGAAAAGTGGAAAAGACCCTTTTGAAGGAGACAGAAGAACCAAAAGGGAGGGTAGTCATCCAAATTCTCGTGATAATTGGAGGAAAGAGAAGAGGAAGTCCTGAGTGGGTCAGTGCAAGATGGATGCCCAACAGACAGGGTGTCTCCTCACATATGACATGCATCTGATTTATTCAGCAGTTGATTGCACCAGTGTGAGCAGCCACATGTTTTACAAAACATTCAAAGGTCAGCTGATCTGGCAGCCCAGTTGGTTTGGGCAGCCTCCCAGACTCCACTTTGAGATCTTCAGCAATTCCAGGCCCTTTGAGACCCTCTGGAGTTCGGGTCAGGCCAGAAGGCATGCAATTGATATAGGTGGCGGAAGTCAGACCCTGGCCAGATGCACACGAATGTTAGTCTGTGTTGTGGGAAACATCTGCCTCATCGCCCTCAGGCAGAAAGTATGGCTGGCAATTAGTCATACTCTGTACTTACTGTCTACACTAGCTTGATTCTCCAACCCAGCACCTGTGCACATGTGCACACACATTCCCGTCTTTTTTCAGTGCAATTACTTGTGTCCACTGTAACCTCAAAGCACCTCTTTGCTTCAAGGGGCCAGCAGAGGTTCGGGCTCTAAGGCACATTTGTTCCACCTTTCTAGATCTTGAGATTTAGAATCTATTTCTGACTCTTTACCTTCCCCAGTGAACTTGACTTTTTCCAGACTTAGCCAAGGTTCTTTTTTTTTTTGAGTTGGAGTCTCACTCTGTCGCCCAGACTGGAGTGCAGTGGCCGCTCCCGGCCACCGCAGCCTCGACCTGCTGAGCTCCAGCGATCCTTCCGCCTCAGCCTTCCAAGTAGCCAGAATTACAGGCACGCGCTAGCATGCCTGGCTAAGCCAAGGTTCTTTTTGCCTCATTCTTACCACAGAATCGGTTTTGACCACTCTCCTTTGTGAGGTCACCTTTCAGAGCTTCCAAACTTCACAGTTGCAGAAGACAAGTTTAGCTAGTGGGACTGTGATTACCCAGCACATTTCTGATGGGGGAAGAAGGTAACATTAATTGGTATTTACTGTGTGCTGGTAGGAATCCAGCCAGCCAGCTCAATGATCCCATTTAATCCAGCCAACACGCCCATAGGTAGATGAGCCTCAGGCACAGTCTCTGATGTTATGTGTGTTTTGCCCAAGGGCCCTAGGGGCAGCTGAGACCTGAGCAAAGAAAATCTTTGCTCACACAGTTGATTTTAACATGAACTTTGATAAAGTTCTTTAGGTATCAAGAAATTCTCAAGCAGAAGAACCTCGTGTTGTTGGTTTTTCCCTCTACCAGCCAACAGATCAAAAGGAAATCTTTCCTATCTATCCAGATTAGCTTGAGTGCTGTCAATTTTTTTCCTTCCATTTTTTTTCTTTTTCTTTTCTTTTCTTTTTTTTTTTTTTGAGTCCAGGTCTCACTCTATCACCTAGACTGGAGTGAGGTGTCTTGATCCCAACTCACCACAGCCTTGAACTCCTGGGCTCAAGTGATCCTCTCACCTCAGTCTCCTGAGTAGCTGGGAATACAGATGAGTGCCACCATATCCAGCCAATTTTTTTGTAGAGACAGGGTCTCACTATATTGCCCAGGGTGCTCTCAAACTCCTTGCTTCAAGTGATCTGCCTGCCTTGGCCTCTCAAAGTGTTGGTATTATAGGCGTGAGCCACTGCACCTGCCTACTGTCCATTTCTCATTGATTTCTTTGACAACTGTTACTTCCTGTCATTTCCTTGATCATCTGTCATCTACTTTGGTGTTCTCATCAAATTGCCTTCTCTCACAGTGGGCTTTCCAGGAAGCAGATACCAAGTCAGAGTTAAAAGAGTGAAATGTTTGTTGGGATAACACCTGTGGAAGGAAGAGGCAGGACATAGGACTGGGAAGGAGGAGTGGTGTGCCGTGATACAGGCCTGACAAAGTGTCAGCCCAATGACAGCTCTGGAGTGAGAAGGTCAGGGTAGAGAAGGTCAGGCCTGGTTTTCCCATCTTCCCCAACCATTGGCCGTAAATCACTCCAGAAGTACTTGACCTTGACATGAAATCACTCCAGAAGAGCGTGGCCTTAACCCTGATGAAGCTCATAGCTGGAGGTCATGAGCAAACCACACCAGCCACCCGATGGACAGCAAGTTTTTACTTGAAGGAGGATCTGAGTGGTGCCTGTGTCATGGCATAGCGAAGGTATTTGCCAGCCCCTACCTTATTCTGACTTCTGTCAGCTCCTCTACCCTGATAACACTTTATCTTCCACAAGATTCTGCAGGAACTATGAAGACAGTCTTAAGCTACTTCTTGCTTACAGGTGTATGCAGACTACAGATAACCAAGAAGAACAGCTCCCTGTAAAGGAAGAGGTCTCCAGCACACGGTACTGCTTGAGAAGGGCTGGTCTGGAGTGGGGACATCGTGGGGGACACAGAAAGGGAGCCAAGGTGACTGATCACCAGGGTGCCCTTAAGATGAGAGGACAAGCTTGGAAGGAGGGCATGTACTGTGTCTGCCATTTGCTTGCCCTTGGCTGGACTGGCAGCCAAGTTGGTTTCTTAGTCCCCTAATTCTAGGTAATCTGAGCTAGTGTTGTCTCCATTTTTCTAGAATGCTTGGGAACTCACTCAAGCTTATAACTGAGAGATAGAATGGGGCAGTTTGCTGCTTCCCCCCACGCTCTGAGAAACCACTTCACCTCCTCCCTGCCATGTGAGCCTACCTGAAAATACTTCTTGTTTTCCCTAAGGTCTTCTTTCATGGGTGCAGGGCATATTTTGGGTGTTACCATATCACTAAAGTATAATCCTTTATGATGTGGATGTGGGGAGAGTCCTGGTTGAATATTTTGAAGTTGTAACCCTTTGTCTGTATCCAAACCTGTTCATCATGAGCAACATTAAGAGGAGTCTTTGTAAGCAGTGAATCTCAAGGTCATTGTCAGGTTTGTTTGGAATCAGACTGTGGAGAGTTAAATCCCAGTTCTACTCTTACCAGCTCTGTGACCTTGGGCAAGTTTATCTTTCTAAGGCTCAGTTTTCTCATCTCTGAATGACAGATCATAAATTCCACCTTGATAGAGTTGTTTTAGATTGAAATGAGGTGTTATATATGTGCAGTTAATGTAGTATACAGCATATATAGAGAAGGTCAAAAAATTTACACACATTTTTTAAAATTTCATTTTATTTTTTATATTGACATATAATAATTGTGCATATTTATGGGGTAGAGAGTGATGTTTCCATACATATACGATATAGTGTAATTAGAATACCCATAATTTCAAATATTTATCATTTCTTTGTATGAGAAACATTCAGTATCCCCTTTTTAGCTATTTGAAGCTATATAGTTTATTATAATTAACCATACACATCCTACAGTGGTATAGAACACTGGAGCTAATTCCTCCTTTCTAGCTGTAACGTTTTATCATTTAACAAATCTGTCAATATTCCTCTCCCCCCCATCCTTCCTGGTCTCTAGTATCATCTCTTCTACTTTTTACTTCTATGAGATCAACTTTTATTTTTTATAATCAATACTTTTTATTATGATATTGTGGGGTACAGTTAAGGGTTAGGTATACAAATATACTTCGTTCAGGCACCCTTGTTGATAAGAGGTGTCTCTCCGTCCCAGACAGATATTTACTACCATTAGTCACATCTCCCTTCCCCTCCCCCCCCATAGTTTCCCACCCAGTCATTTTCTTATGGTAATACGCTGGATGATCAAGGTCCACTATATGAGTGATAGCATGTGATACTCTGATCTTTGTTTCTGTGAGAGGTTACTCAGTATTATAGACTCTAGTTCCATCCAGGTTGCTGCGAAATTCATGATTTTGTTCTTTTTTATGGCTGCATAGTATTCCATCGTGTATATGTACCACATTTTTTTAAATCCAGTCCTCTTTTGATGGACAGCATGGTTGGATCCAGGTTCTTGCTATTGCAAACAATGCTGCGATAAACATTTGTGTGCAGGTATCTTTTTGATAGAGTGATTTGAGTTCTTCAGGGTATATTTCCAGTAGGGGGGTTGCAGGGTCATTTGGGAGGTTGATATTTAGAGCTTTTAGGAATCGCCACACTGCTTTCCACAGAGGTTGCACTAGTTTACACTCCCACCAACAGTATAGAAGAGTTCCCTTTTCGCCACACCCTCTTCAGCAACTGTTATTTTTTGAGTGATTGATAACTCCATTATGACTGAAGTTAGGTGGTATCTCAGTGTGGCTTTGATTTGCATCTCCCTGATGATTAGTGAGGTTGAGCATTTTTTCATGTATCTGTTGGCTACTAGGATATCTTCCTTTGTGAAGTGTCTGTTCATATCTTTTGCCCATTTTATAATGGGGTTGTTTGTTTTTTTCTTTTCAGCACGTTTAAGTTCCTTGTAAATCCAAGGTGTTAAACCTTTGTCAGATCTGGAGTTGGCAAATACTTTTTCCCAGTCTGTAGGCTGTCTCCCTGCTTTCTTGATGGTTTCTTTGGCTTTGCAGAAGCTTGTCAGTTTAATGAGGTCCCACTTGTCTGTCTTATCTCTTATGGCCTGTGGGTTTTGGGTTTTTCTCAGGAATTGGATGCCAGTTCCAATTTCCACGACAGTATGTCTATCATTTTCTGAGGTTCTTATGGTTTGAGGTTTTACATTTAGGTCTCTGATCCATTTGGAGCTAATTTTTCTGTATGGGGATAGATAGGGATCTTGTTTCAATCTCCTGCATGGGGTCAGCCAGTTTTCCCAGCACCATTTACTGAATAGGTTCTCCTCTCCCCAGTGGTAGGTGGTGGAGGCTTTCTCAAAGATAAGTTGGTTGAGAAATTGAGGTTTCACTTTTAAAATGTCAATTCTATTCCATTGATCTATATGCCTGTTCCTATTCCAATACCAAGTTGTTTTGATGATTGTAGCTTTATAGTAAAGTTTGAAGTCTGGTAATGTGATACTGCCTGCTTTGTTTTTTTTTGCTGAGGATTATTCTGGCTATTCTTGGTCATTTGTGTTTCCATATGAATTCCTGTGTTGTTTTTCCTATGTCTGAGAAGAATGTTGCTGGTAATTTAAGGGGTATTGCATTGAATCTGTAGATTGCCTTAGGTAAGATGAACATCTTCACAATGCTGATTCTTCCAATTCATAAGCATGGGATATTTTCCACTTGTTTGTACCATCTTTGATTTCTTTGAGCAGAGTTTTGTAGCTTTCATTGTAAAGGACTTTCACATCTCTGGTTAGGAAGATGACAAGGTATTTCATTTTTTTTGTGGCTATTGTGAATGGAATTGTGATTTTTATTTGGGTTTCTGTTTGTTTATTATTGGTATAAAGAAATGTGATTGTCTTTTGCACATTTATTTTATATCTTGAGACTTTGCCAACGGCCTTTATCGGTGTAAGGAGGTTTTTGACAGATTCTCTTGCATTTTCAAGGTACACAATCATGTCATCTGCAAAGAGAGATAACTTGTCTTCCCCTTTTCCTATTTGGATACCCCTGATTGCCTTCTTTTCTCTGATTGCTCTAGCCAGGAATTCCAATACTATATTGAACAGGAGGGGTGAGAGTGGCATTCTTGTCTTGTTCCAGTTTCCAGGGGAAATGGTTCCAATTTATGTCAATTTACAAATATGCTGGCTGTGGGTTTCTCATAGATGGTTTTACTATTTTGAGGTATGTTCCCCGTATGCCTAGATGTTCAAGGGTTTTTGTCAAGTAGGGGTGCTGGATTTTATCAAAAGCTTTTTCTGCATCTAATAATATAATCGTGTGGTTTTTGCTTTGAGATCTGTTTATGTATTTAATTACATTTATGGTTTACAAATGTTGAACTAGCCTTGCATCCTAGGGATGAAACCTACTTGGTCATGATTGCAGGGAGCCAGCCTCTGCAGAAATTTAGGGGGTCCCTTGGGAGATGTGTTGGTGTCGGCAATTATTCTGAAGAGATAAAGGGAAAGAAAAAAAGGGGGGAGAAAGAAAGAGACTGGACTCTGTCTAGTGCAGAAGCCGATTCTGAAGGATAGATATTAAAAGAAAGAAAGAGAAAGAAAGAAAATGGACAACTGTTCAATGGATTGAGCAGAAACCGTTTATTGGAAGGTACAGCAGGTATTTATCCCCAAATTTTACACAGTCTTACAAGTCTTTCACGTGAACACAAAGCCAGGTGGGTGAGGGGCATCCCCCACCCAACAGGTGTTTCCTCAGGCATGAGGAAGGACAATCCCAATGAAATCACAAGACATTTACATGAACACAAAGCCAGGTGGATGAGGGGCATCCCCTACCCACCAGGTGTTTCCTCAAGCATGAGGAAGGGCAATCCTAAAATTATCTCACTGCTCCTCATGCTTGTTTAATGTTCCTCAAAAGCAATACAACAATTTCTAACATCATAATATTCCAATGATCAATAACTTTTAAAACTTATGCATACACAACACCTAATGATTAACTTAAATCTTAATTCCTTTCTATTTTACACTAATTCTACCTACACTATAGAAACTCTTAATTATAACCCAACCCAGTTCCTAAGGAATGTGACCCACTCAAAAGATCACGCTCGGCCATTCTAGGAACAATTGATTATAATGTCTTAACAAAATGGCTTTCTAAAATCCTATATAGCTATTTTAATTTCTATAAAAGTTTCCAATTCCTAATCCTAACATATAAAGCTGATCATCAGCAATAAAGCTTCTAAAACTAAAACCCAAATATAAACTGTAAATTGTATTAAAGCCAAAACTGCAAATGTAGAAAATGGAAACAATGAAATTTCTAAAGTTAGCTGTATCCTTATTAAACTTCAAAATACCATATTTGATCATGTCTGAACTAACATAATTCACTGATGTAGTATAACCTATTCTACAATACTTTCTATGAATAAAATAAATTAAATTTCTATAATAAGTAGAAAAAACCCTTTACTAACTGTAGCTAAAAACCAGTTTAAAATAAAGCAGCCTAGTCCAAAGTACGTGCTGGGCCCTTAGGAATGTGGCTCAGCCCAAAGTTCGTGCTGGGCCTTTAGGAATGTGTCCCAGTCCAAAGTTCGTGCTGGGCCGTTTCTAGTAACTCTAGATAATTATCTATATTATTAAGGTTAAAACAGCACTTTATATGTGTATACTAATTCTACAAATATAATTTTAAATCTTAAAAGAAGCTTGTACCATATTAAAGGTTCCCATATGTGACCTGAGTTTGAATTATGTTAAGTTTAAAGTCAAAACTGCAGTCTGTGAGAAACAGGAACAATGGACTCCTAAAGTAAGCCATGCCTGTCGTACTCTCAGAACTTCATGCTTAGATCATCAAAGTCCCTGCTAGTGAGACGTGCCAAACAGCAAAGAAGGGAAGAGGGAATGGGCCATCAGCTCCTGAACTCATCCGAGTGGTCTCAGGGTCCGCAGCCTGCCTGGATCCCTAACGTTCAGGCAGGCCTCCATGGCTGGCTCCCAACGCATGATGGATGATTTTTGAGATGTGTTATTGAATCTGGTTTGCTAGGATCTTGTCAAGAATTTTAGCATCTATGTTCATCAAAGATATTGGCCCGTAGTTCTCTTTCTTTGTTGGGTCTTTACCTGGCTTGGGTATCAATGTGATGTTAGCTTCGTAAAAGGATTTGGAGATAGTTCCATCTTTCTCAATCTACTGAAATACCTTCAGTAGGATTGTAATCAGCTCCTCCTTAAATGTCTTGTAGAATTCTGCTAGAAAGCCATCTGGTCCAGGGCTCTTTTTTGTAGGTAGTTTTTTTTTATTATGTAATCAATTTCCTTGATTGTTATGGGTCTATTTAGGGTCTCAATTTCTTCTTGTTCCAACCTAGGCAGGTTGAGTGATGACAGAAACTCCTCCATTTCCTTGAGGTTGTCAAGTTTGTTTCCATACAAGTGTACATATTAGCTTCTAACGATCTTTTTATTTCTTCAGGGTCAGATGTGACTTCATCGTTTAGGTTTCTGATTGTGCTTATTTGGGTTTTTTCTCTCTTTTTCTTGGTCAGTCTAGCTAGGGGACCATCGATCTTGTTTATCCTTTGGAAGAACCAGCTCTTTGTTTCACTGATTTTTTTGTATTGTCTTTTTGTCTTCTATGTCCTGGATTTGGGCTTTTATTTTGGTGATCTGGATTCTTCTGCTGAAATTAGGGTTTTTGTGATCTTGCTTTTCTAGCTTTCTTAGATGGCTTGTTAGGCTGTTAATTTGTGATCCTTCCATTTTCTCATGTGCATTTGTAGGGATATAAATTCCCCTCTTACTACAGCTTTCATGGTGTCCCAGAGATTTTGGTAAGATGTTTCTTCATTTTCATTTGTTTCCAGGTATCATTTGATCTCTGTTTTGATTTCATCATTAACCCAGGAGTTGTTTAGCATCGTGCTGTTTAGTGTCCATGTCTTTGTGGGTTTTGGGGGGACCTTGTTGGTGTTAATGTTTATTTTTATTCCTCTGTGATATGGGAAGGTGCATGGTAGAATTTCGGTCCTTTTAAATTTGCATATGCTTTATTTATGGCCAATTATGTGGTCGATCTTAGAATACGTTCCATGTGGTGATGAGTAGAATGTGTATTCTGTGGTCTTTGGATGGAGTGTTCTGGGTATCAATTAAGTCCATTTGGTCAAGAGTCACATTGAGGTTCCAGATCTCATTGCTGATTTTTTGTCATGATGATCTGTCTAGGGTTGTGAGTGGGGTATTAAAGTCCACAGTTATGATGGTGTTAGGGTCAATATCTTTCTTTAGTTTTCCTGGAAGTTGCTTTATGAAAGTTGGCACACCTATGTTGGGTGCATATGTGTTTAGGATAGATATTTTTTGTTGATGGAGTGAACCTTTATCATTATGTAGTGGCCCTCTGTATCTTTTTTAATTTTTTGATAGCTTAAATGGTATTTTGTCTAAAATTAGGATCGCGACTCTTCCTTTATTTTGTGTTTCATTCACCTGAAAATTTGTGTCCCATCCTCTTACTTTGAGTCTGTGCATGTCCTTTCCAGCGAGATGGTTCTCTTGAAGGCAGAATATTGTTGCCTGATGATATTTTATCCACTTTGCCATTCTATGTCTTTTCAGTGGTACATTTAGTCCATTCACATCTGGCTAATTATTGAAATGTGAGAGTTCATCCCTATCATAGAGTTCTTAAGAGATGTTGTTGTTCTTCCACTTGGTTTTTTGTCTTTCTTTTGGTTTTGGGGTTGGTTCATGTGTATTTATTCTTTTTCCTGTACTATTGTGAAGAATGTTGTTCTTTTTTCCTTTTCTTCTGTGTTTAGTACTTTCTTAAGTGTTTCATGTAGAGGTGGTTTGGCTGCAGCGTAAGTTCTTAGGGATTGGATATCTGGGAAAGATTTTAATTCTCCCTCGCTGATGATGCTTAACTTGGCTGGGTAGATTATTCTTCGTTGAAATTGTTTATCTTTTAGGACTTTAAAGATAGGGCTCCAAGCCCTCCTAGCCTGCAGGGTTTCTGTAGATAAATCTGCTACTATTCTCATTGGTCTTCCATGGTAGGTGATCTGGCCTTTTTCTCTTGCTGCCTTTAAGATATTTTCTTTTATGTCTACTTTGTTTAGGTGAATTACTATGTGTCTAGGAGTTGGTCTTCTTATCTGTTGTCTTGCAGGGGTTCTCTGAATCTCTTGTGTTTGAATTTTTGCATAACAGATTAGATAAGGAAGGTTTTCTTGAATGATCTCCAGTGTGGTCTCTGTCTCTCTTTCTGCCTCAAGAAGGCCAATTACTGTTAGGTTCGGTCTCTTGAAGTAATCACTCATCTCTTGAAGGTTTTGTTCTCCGTTTTGAGCTTGTTTTCTGTGTTTTTAAGAGTTTGGGTTAGTTCTATATTTTGGTCCGCAAGCTCTGAAATTTTTTCTTCTGCTTGGGTAATTCTGCTTTCCATGCTTATCAGTTTGTTATTTATTTCATTCACAGTATTCCTTATTACTGTTATCTCAGATATCAGCTCCTTCCTAGTTTCTTCTTGTCTCTTCTCAATTCTTTTTCATCTCTCCATTAATGTCTTGATATCTAGGTTTGTAGTTTGGGACCAGTCATTCTTGGGGCTCTTCATTGTTTGCATTCCGAAGTCAGTTTTCTCAGTATCTGCCTTCCCAGGGGTCTGGGAGAGACCCATATTCTTCTTTTGGTTTTTCTTCATGTGTGTAGATTTTTCTCTCTCTCCCCCTTTCCCTCCCCTTCTTTAATTCTGTTTTTCTGGGAAGGTGGGGTTACTTTTGTTTCAGTTGTGCAATCTCCTGTTCTTCCTTTTGAGGGTCGTCTGGGTTTGTTCACTTTTGAGGTTGGAGTGTGGGCTGCAGGCTCTACTTATTGCAGTTCTGACGTTTAATTGAGGGGGAGGCTGTGATTCAGAATCTATATGCTGATTACAGCATCCACCCACAGGTGTATGAGCACTGGAACCTATTTGCCACTGCCTTACAATCTGTCTGTGCAGCGGTATGTAGGTTTGGTCCCTGGATCAAAAGGAGGAACAAAAGAGGAAAATAATGGAGGAAGGGGGGTTCGATAGGAAGTTAGAAATAGAGGAGAGTGAGAGGGAAAGCAGACATACATACCAACTAACAGGTGAAAAAGAGACACAAGGCCGAAGAGAAGTGAAAAAAACATGTGAGCAAAATTCCCTAAAGGATACTGGTAGCTACACAGAGACAGACCAATAAAATCATGAAACAGATAGTGTAAGCCAGAAAGTGAGCAAAACAAACAGTCAAAATGATAAAATCAAAAGTCAAAATAAGAGATCAGACTAGCTCTGGAATCTTTCCTGAGTGTCTAAAGTCTCTTCAGCTCTGATCTCCAGCCTCTCCCCTTTGTTTCCCTTGCAAACAGCTAGAATTACTGGCAGCTTGGGTTTTTTTTTTTGGTTTGGTTTTTTTTCATTTTTTGTTTGTTTTTTAGCCTGCTGCCTGGGAGGTTTGTGACGTTGCCTTTGTCTGATTCAGCAGGGGAGGGCCTTTGTCTCCTGTTTAGTGATGTTACCTTAGGAATTGAAGTGGAAGCTGCTGATAGGTGGGTTGGACAATGCAAATCTCTGCCTGGAGAATGGCCAAGGTGGCAGCTTCACTTTCGTGAATCTTTTCTCTCCACTCGTCTGAGTCCCTGTGTTATCCACTGTGATGGACTGTGCTGGAGTGGGAGGCACCGGGGATCAGCTGCACAGCTGGGCACTGGGTCCGGGGTGCTACCAGCAGGCTGGGGTGGAGGAGGGGGTTGGGAGTTCCCTCCTCTGGAGCTGAGAGCCTCCGATCAGGACCTCCTTAAGATATGCTGTTCCCTTACACAAGCATGGGATCACGTGCTGAGTGCCTCAGCCAGGGTGGGCCCAGAGCTCCAGAGCTCCACAGCTCCAAAGGGCAGGTGGTGTGTGGCGAGAGTGGTCCTGGGTCCCTCACAGGGTACTTCAGCCAGAAATGGGTCCGGTATCTCTGAGAGGCGGATGCCCAGAGCCTCCCTGGGTGACCAGCAGCTTGGTGCTGAGTGCTTGGTGAAACAATGTAGCCAGGGAGGGAGCCGGTACCGGGAGTCCCGCACAAGCAGGAGTCACATATAGTGGAGCAGCAGCAGCCAGGGACAGAGGAGTGAGGGAAGAAAAGTAAGAGTCTTTTGGGGAACTCATATTCGGAGAATCTCACAAATCCACCTATGCTATCATCATCTTACCGGAACTCCCCCTCACACACATTTTAAGAATTGAAAAAACGCAATAGATTATGGGACTTGTATTAAAATTAAAAGATGAAATACGAGAGTCACGTTTGACTTCTGCAATTGCAAGAAGTGCAGAGTGGTTACCATCAGCATCCCAACACTTCCAATTACGGCCAACTAAAAGTCATACATAGGTAACACTGGTTAAAATCTGTATACAGTTTTTGGAATCCCCAGTAGTTACAACTTAATTGACATTGGTACCCTTCTCCATGTGTATTTTAAAACGCACATTAAGTTTTGGAACTTCAGATATAAACACACCATTAAAAGCAAGCTTTGCATTTTCAACATTTGTGCTTGTGTATCCAGTGATTTAGGGTTTCCTTAATGCTTCACTACAGTTACTTTTTAAATCCTAGTAGATAAATACAAATGCCTCTGCATGTTGCTATCTGATCATTATTGAGAACCAGAGGGCTCAGAGAGATCAAACCCCGTCACAGTTACAAGTGTCAACAGACACATGAAGATAGCACTTATCAGAAGCCAAGGTTTAGAAGTCACTCCATCAATGTCTGTAAAGACATGGGTTGTTTGTTTTTCTAGACCAAGGTTCTGGTGATTTAGCTGACTTGTATAAAAGTTCTCTAAAGCAGGAGAAGAGTCCTTAAGGATCATAACGATGAACAAATAATGGGGGGGAAAGTCCAAATTCAGCTTCTAAGGAGCATGCCTTGCTCATGCAGGAAGGTTACAAAATTCAGCAAGTCAATCTGCATGAACCTCAATAGATTATGGGACTTGTCCAACCCAGCCATGCCTGCCAGAGACCTCTTAGAAGAAAGAAAAAAGGAAATCAGATTTTGAAAAATCCTCATGATACTGGATAGGAGAGATTCAGAAGAACCATGCATTACATTAGCCAGAACATGTTGATGGGGATCATCATTTCTCAGTTTCTTAAGTACCTCTTCTCTGCTGACTTCAAAATTGTGAGAGAAATTCAGAAAAGAAGCCCACTATTTTGATGGAAGCTGTTTTGACATAAGTGAAACCAGGCTTGATTCAAGGTAGAGGCAGGCTCTGGCCAAGACAGTGGAATGGACCTTGGAAGTACTGAGGCTAGCTGGGGAAATTATTTCAAGATACAGCTGGATTCTCTTGAAAAGAGAGTAAAATGGATGGTATAGATGTGCTGTCAGTGTGGGAATTAGTGTGTGAGAAGCATTGAGTGTTTTCTGAGGTGCACGGACACTGGAAGTCTCCCTTCTTTGAGGGTCTCTGAGTAAGAAAGACGGTATGGCCACCTTTTGAAAGATGCACTGGATAGGTTAGAGGATTACTGCACATTGTGAAATATCAGATTTGTTTGCTTTTGTGGTAGGCAGGCAGAAAGGTAGAATGTGTATTACCAGTTCTCATATCTTCCAGTGCTTTCACTATGGAGGAGTATGGACGATATGGTAGTGGCAATACACACTTCAGTCATTCGGTCATCTTTGACACATTTTTAGGGTGTGTTGGACTTGAGGTTAGAAAATAAATTGAAAGTAATCTCTGGGACATGCTCTGCCATCAGTTAGCCATTAGCGTTGATAGTAGCCTCTTCTGAGGCAAGGCCCAGGGTAACACTGTACACAGAGAAAGCACAATAGTTGCTATAGACAGGGTACCTGGAAGGACTGCAGAGCTGGACCTCAGGCAAGTGGTCAGTCAGCAAAGCAGGATGTGCTGTTTTTTCTGGCCAGACTCCAGCTCTTAGGGACAATCTGTAGTTAAGACCCCTGTGATATGAAATAAGCATTTTGGGCTGGTCCATAGAACAGAGCATGGGGGAAAGTTGGAAGCTTGTTAGCACACCAGGCAGGTAAAGGAAGTATAGAAAAGACTTGAGCACAAATACAGACAGAAAATAAAAAATGAAATGCAGTTGATGTGAATGCCTGGTAATATGAATATTAATACACACACACACACACACACACACACACACACACACACACACACACATACACACACGTATATATATATACTCTTGTTACAGACTGAATGTTCTGTCCACCCCAAATTCACGTGTTGAAACCAAATCATGTTTGTAGGTGAAGTTCTGGAGAGGTGAATAGGTCATGAGGGTGGAGCCCACATGAATGGGATCAATGTCCTTCTAAAATAAGCCCCAGAGAACTCCTTTGCCTCATTTTTCACATGAGGATAAAGCAAGAAAGCACCATGTATGAACTGGGAAGCAGGCCCTACCTAGACATTGAATATGCTAGTGCCTTGATCTTGGACTTCCAACTTCCAGAACTGTAAGAAAAAGTTTCTGTTGTTTATAAACCACCCATCTCATGGTAATTTGTTATAGCTCAGGTGATCCTTCTATCTCAGCTTCCTGAGTAGCTGGGCTACAGGCTTGGGCCACCACACCAGGACACCAGGCTAATTTTTAAATTTTCATAGGTGGGGATATCACTGCATTGCTTGGGCTGACCATCTTAATTTTAAATGGTCTTTCAGATTTCTCTATACACAGCCAATGCTAACGTATCATCAAAAAACAATATTTTTCACAACTCCTTCAACAATGTCTTGCATCTGAATTGCTAGATTCAACCGAGCATGGTGGCTCACTCCTATAATCCCAGCACTTTGGGAGGCTGAAGTGAGAGGATTACTTGAGCCCAGGAGTTCAAGACATCCTAGGCAATAACATAGCAAGACCTCATCTCTAAAAAAAAAAAAAAAAAAAAAAACTGCCAGTACATACGGGAAAACTTGAGTGTGCTTATACCCCAACAAAATTTGAACTAGAAAGTCCACCTAAATAGATTTATCTTTAGGAGATTTTACCATCAATATGCTGACACCTGCCACATTTTTTTCGCCATACCAGTTCTCTACTCCTAAAGATATCCAGCGGCTCACACAACAACCACATGTGCTTCTCAAACTCAGGATAATCAAAATTTAATTCCAGAACAGATCTATGCATTTAGAATAGTCAGATAATACTAACCCAGCAAAACTGTACAACCTCAGGTGATGGCAACTTCATTGTTCTAACTGTACATGCCAAACACACAGACACCATCTGTTTAAGTTCATTGTAGTTGCTATAACAAAAAACTCCATAGATTTGGTAGTTTATAAGAATAGAAACTTATTTCTCACAATTCTGGAGTCTGGGAAGTTCACGATTAAGACTCCAGCAAGTTTAGTGTCTAGTAAGGGTATTGTTTCTGCTTTCAAGATAGTGCCTTTTTGCTGCCTCTTCCAGAAGTACTGAGTGCTGTGCCCTAACATGGTGAGAGGGTTCAAAAGGCAGAAATAAAGACCTAGCTAGTTCCTCACCCTATTATAAGGTTATTAACTCCATTCATGAGGGCTCTGTCTTCATGAGTTAATCCCATCCTGAAACCCCTTTTCCTAAATATTATCACATTAGGGTTTCAGTTCCAACATACAGAATTTGGGCGGACACATGTTCAAACTTTAGCACCATCTTTATCACAACCCATATTCAATAAAGAGCAAAGCCCATTGAGTCTACCTTCTAAATTGTTCACTGTTCTGGTCATTTCTCACTATTTTCATTGCCACTCTACTGTGAGTCATCTTATCTCTCACTGGAATTCCTGTAGGAGGTCTTCAATCTGGTCTCCTTGCCTCTACCTCTGCCCAACCACGATCTATTCTCAACACTGAAATGCAGGGAACATTTGAAACCTAACACACATCACCTTACTCCTATGCTCAAATTCAGCAGCTCCCCATTTTGCATTAGTCTTTACATTAGCCCACAAGTCCTTGCATAATCTGATCACTGTTACATGTGTCACCTCCTCTCCTATCACCCTCCTCCTTGCTCACTCCTCTTCAGACACAAAAGTCTCCTCGCTGTTCCTCCAACACATCAGGAGTCTCCAGTTTATCACTTTTTCCCTGCCTGTTCCCTCTGTCTGGAACACTCTTCTCCCAGGCAAGCATCATGGCCAACTCTTTGACCTCTTTAAGTCTTTTCTCAATATATACTTACCCAAGGAGCTACCCTAACCACAGAATTGGGCATTTCACCCCAAATTTCCCAGCCTTTGGCAAGGCAGAGCCTCTTTATCCTGTTCAGTGTTTTCTGGTGTGAAAGGGGGCTTTTAAAAAAACATCTACAATGTCAAAAATTAGGCTAAATATGCACTCAGCCTTTGCACAGTTAATCATGTACTCAGCCTTTGCACAGTTAAGTTTCCCTTCATGGAAACTGGCAAAGCACTTGCTGGCTAGGTTAAACTGTCTAACAGCTTTGTTTTTTCGCTTCTGTGAACCACGCTTGCATTGCTTGAAAGTTACCTAGGCCTCCAGGATGTTGCGGTTTAGCCCATTTGAAAAGTCCCAGTGTGGTTTAGCCTTTCTTAAGCAAGTCCCTACAGCTAATCAAGGCCTCTTGCTGTGGGACTGTTATGTTCAGCAGGCAAGTGGCCACAGGCCCGGCTCTTGGCTTAATAAAAACCTCTCCTTTTTATAACTTAAACTTCTGGTGTTGAAGTCTGTGAATTAAGCGCTCGGACCCTATTTCACTGGTTTTCACAGCAAGTCTCACTTTCTAAACTGATTTGTAGCTGGATGCTTATTTTAATAGATGTATTGTTTGTCTGATCATGATTCAGGCAATTTCTTACCATTTCCACTGCCATCTCTCACTGGAGATCCTATAGGTGGAGGCTGGGATCCAAGATCAAAGCACCAGCAGATTTGGTGTCTAGTTAAGGGTATGGTATGGTCTCTGCTTTTAAGATAGCGCCATGTTGCCCTGGCTATATTGTGTGTTCCACAAAGACAGAAATCTTTGTTTTGTTCACTTCTGTGCCATCAGATGCCTACAACAGTGCCTTGCATACAGTATATTTAATAACTATTTTAATGTGTGAAAGACTGAACTAGTAAATGTGTAATGAGCAAGTAGCAATTCATTAAATGGGAAAAATATCATTATGTCATGAAAAAAAGTGAAATGAGTTCCCATGCACTATTTCTGATGTTCCTCAATTCCCTGATGAGGCGAGACTGACTCATTCAGATATAGCAAAGTCTGACCTGATCAGCACTCCTGTGGTCCCTCCAACGCACCCCCACCAGGAAAGTATGACCAACATCATTTATATGAGATGGCAAAGCTGTGTGACTGGAGTTCTAATTTGATTGTGTGGGCTTCATGTTGGTCTCATATTGTTAGAGAAGTACTGATCTACTCATAGTAACTTAATACAGAAATGCAATCATTTGCAATTAGATGCTTAGATATTCTCTTTTTAGGGCCCGTTATCTCTGCAGTATTATGAGATCAATTCTCATCATTGATCAAGCA
The DNA here is from genome assembly GCF_000164805.1 of Carlito syrichta. Taxonomy (NCBI): domain Eukaryota; kingdom Metazoa; phylum Chordata; class Mammalia; order Primates; family Tarsiidae; genus Carlito; species Carlito syrichta. The sequence continues at coordinate 65,375 of NW_007249432.1, forward strand.
TTTTCCACTTCATTTAGCTACTGCATTTCTGTTTCCAACAGGCATTTTGGGTGCTTTAAAAAGTTTTTCTTGATTCATGCAGAAATGAAGTGTGTGAAAACCTTTGAGGAAACTATCACCGCACGCTTACTGCTGTACGATAGAAGGGGCCCTGGGAAGCTTTCTTAGAGTTGATATGTGTGATGCAACCTAGTGTAGAGACACTTTGCTGTAAGGGTTGAGAATTTAAGTTCACATCTCTAAGTTTGAGATGTGAACCTTTCAAGATACATATGAAAATCAGTGATACTCTGTTGCATAGAAATAAAAATCATTCTTTCCACTGAAAGAAAATTTAGCTGCTCGAATCCATCATTTTCCTTATTTCTCCCCACTTCCACCTCTCTACATATGGAAGATCCAAGCAGGAAGTAGAAAAAGAATCAACTCTGATTCAGCACAGAAGGAAGATTGTAGCCAATGGGTCAATGAGTGCCAGTGATGGAGTTTAACCAGAGAAAGGGAAGAGGATGACACTTCATGCTCACGGATACAAATAGAGCTGTTGCCTTGGAGGCTGATGCCCTGAATTTCATCACAGTGTTGTGCAGTCACGTGTGAAATATCTATCTCCTTTCTTAGTCCTTTCAGGATAATTCTACCTCTGTTTGATTCTGCCTTAAGGAAAATAAAATTTTCGTTATTGGTTTGGCTTACGATGCACATTGTTTTAGGTTTCTTAGTCATTTGTGTCAAAAGTAAAATATCAGTGTACTGCTTTCATAGGTTTAATGTTTTGGAAAAGATCAATTATAAACTGACTTATTCTGTGCTGTATAAAATTAACTATGATTTGCCGGGTGTGGGGGCTAAAGCCTGTAGTCCCAGTACTTTGGGAAGCCGAATTGGGAAGATTGCTTGAGCCCAGAAGTCTGAGAAGAGCTTGGGCAGTAGAGTGAGACCTAGTCTCGACAAAAAAGTCAAAAAAAAAAATTAGCCAGGCATGATGGCTTGTGTCCATAGTTCCTGCTACTCAGGAGGCTAAGGCGGGAGACTGACTTTAGCCCAGGAGTTCTAGGCTGTGGTGAACTGTGATTGTGCCACTGCTGGTATACGTGACAAAGTGAGACCCTTTTCCAAAAGAAAAAAAAAACTATGATTTTACTAGTCAGCTACCAAGTTAGCCCATCACAGTTTTATGGATTTCAGCAGACTACAGACTCCAGAATTAGAGACGACATATGTTCATTACTCCCAGAAATAACAGTAGGAGAGTACCAACATATTTGTACCTATTCCCTAATCCCCAGTTCCCTCTGGGTACTGTGGACTTCAGTCCTGGCATATAGGTAGGTATATATGATTTAAACTTCACTACTAAACTATGTGGTGGTAGCAAGATTTTGTAGTTGACTATTTGAATTGGATTTGAATGACTAATACTGTGTCATAGGTCAGAAAAAAATCTGAAATAGTTACCCTACTTAATTCGTCACTCACAACTTGTGTCTCCCAATTTGAATTTTATGACAAAATAATTAAATATAAGCTCTTTATAATAAAAAACACAAGTTCATTTATTCATATTCCCAACTGTAAATTATAGATAAGGGAAAGGAGGGAGGAGATGCTGAGCCTTGGCTCTTCTGCTGAATAGGGAAGATAACAGGTAACAGAAAGTCACTTTCTCCATCTGCTCCTTCAACCAGCAGTGGGAATGCACCATTCAGGTCACATCTATTCCTAAGTCTAGACCTTGGTCTATTCAAAACATCATGTACCTAAGCCTCATCTTCCTCCATCTAAACAGAGCTTACTCTTTCCCTTACTAGCAAAGAAGTTGATTGATTATCATCAGGAAAGGCCTTATGAGCACACCTAGGATATCAGTTGTTCTTGTCAGTATGGTATTCAGTCAAAAAAAAATCCATCCTCAGAGTCCCCTAAAGACAACTAGACTCTTTCTGGGAAAGATTGTGAAATCTGAGAAGTGTGCTTAAAGTTCAAGGTAGCCAGGAGACAATACCTGAGTGTCCTTGGCAACCTGGGTCCCAATGTCTCTTATGAAACTGTCCAAACTTTTCTCCATGTTTCCCAGACAAGACTTACCATATAATTAATCTGTATATACTCTACACTTCCTCAACCCTGCTGTTCTTGGGGAACCAATAGATTTACAGCCTCAGAGGGTTCTCTGAGCTAATTAGGCTTAGCAGGTTTGCAAAAGACCACAAACAGTTTTTCAGTTTCCCATTATTTCTTTTTTTTTTTTAGTTGGAGTCTCACTCTGTCACCCAGACTGGAGTGCAGTGGCCACTCCCAGCCACCACAGCCTCAACCTGCTGGCCTCCGGCAATCCTTCCGCCTCAGCCTTCCACGGAGCTGGAATTACAGGCGTGTGCTACCACGCCCGGCTAATTTTTTGATTTATTATAGAGATGAGGTCTCGCCTGCCCAGATGGGTCTCGAACCTGCAGGCTCAGGCAATCCACTCACCTCAGCCTCCCAAAGGTGCGGGATTACAGGCTGAGCCACTGAGCCCGGCTTCCTATTACTTCTCCCGGAAGAAAAATTCATGGGCAATAACAAGTTATCTCTGTATGTCTTGTGTGTTAGGCAAGACAGCCATTAGCAGTTAGTGCTGTATTATAGAATTCAGACCATGTCGTGAAAACTCATCTGCAAACATCCTCTTGCAGTCAATGTCTACTCTCCTGTTGTCTACACTGGGGATCTCTGATGAAATAGGAGTGTCTGCTTTGGTGAGAAATCTGAATTTCAAGATTACTTTATGTGTTCTTTGAGTTATACCATATTTTTTGGCACTGTGGTACAGGCCAGTGCCTAGTGGTGGTGATTCAAGTTACGAGGAATTGCAGACTCATATGCCTCCTCCCCGAGGTTCAACTTGGCAGCACTTCTGTGAGCTCACACTGTGCCAGGCATAAATATTCGATGACTGAATGTCCAAGATGATTTATAGAGGCACCTGGAAATTGTTCCTTCCAAAGATTTGACAAAACCATCAAAATATCAAAAATATACAACTGCCTCAAGACCTTTTTGGATAGAATTGGGGCTGACACAAATGATGCGTGCCTTTGGCATTCTGATACCCTCCTTGTTTGCCCCTCTGCTATCTGCTGTTTCCCTTTCTTTCTTGGTCATCAAACTCCAGGCAACTTTTCCAAACACCAGCCTCACCTGTCAACCCCTTCAGAGACTTCCCACCTTTGGAGATCCCAGACTCAAGAATTATGACAAAGAACCAAGGAATTATTCAAAACTCTTTTTGGATGAACTATCTTTTTCATGGAGGGGAGGAGGAAGTAATGTGTTAAAAAAAAATCCAAGAGAAGTAAAAACCTGCAACAGATTTCAGAGGGAAGGGATTAGGTTAGAAATCATTTCTGGATATGCTAGGCTTTTCATTTACCTTAAGGTCATCCTGGGAAGGTCAAACTCAAATTTTAATTGAGTTATTAACTTTACATGCCAGAGGATAATCTCCAATGCGGGGGGAAAATTTTTTAAATTTTGTGTGAATAATAAATATTTGTATACCTAACCCTGAATTGTACCCCAAATCTTAAAAATAAAAAATTTATTAGTTAAAAGTAAATAAATAATTAAATAAATAAATTCAAGGGCTATGAAAAGATATTTGTACGTGAAGGAGAAGCTACTGAAAGACTTATTCGTGTTTATAAAGAGGAAGGTTTTTCTTTTCCTAGATCCCACGATTGTGTTTCATATCTCTTTTCTAAAATACTTTGAAGTTTAATTTAAAGATTTTACTGCTGGATAGGAATCCCACTGTGCAAAAAGTGGATTTGGATATATGAATTAGCCATAAGGTATTGGAAGAGTTAGGAAAATTATTTTAATACAATTTAAATGAAGGTGGGACAGAAATGTGGTAGTATCACATTTAAGGTGATTTTAAAAATTTAAGAAAATTACCCTCTGCCTAAAAGTTCTTCTCATCAGCTTCTAGAGAATCAATAATTCATTCATTACACTTTGTCTTCAGGATGAACTTAGAAGATTCAGTGTCCAGGAAGGAATAAGATAACCTGCCATGATGGTCCTTTAAGGTCTTATTTATGGCTAGGAAACCAGGAAAGGAAAGGGAGCTAGTGCTGAACCCAAGATAAACTCCTCGTGGCTTTGTCATTTTGCCAAGTGTTGACCTTGCAGAAGAAGCAAAACACTGTCTCAGTCACAGGCACTTTCCAAGTTTCTTGGATCTTCTGTGATAGGATGGAGGGAAAAGATATTTAAGGTCTTGATCAGAATTGATGGGCCAGCCTTTTGGGTACTAAAAAGAGGGTCTCTGCATACAAACCATCCAGTTTTTCAAAGTTTTGCTATAAAAGGGAAATTTCCAAAACCAACGCTGAATGTTTCTTTGCCAGGTTGACAGTAAATGTTTGGGAGGCCTAGGACAACTTGGACATAAAAATGAATGTTCCATTGCTAAAGGTTTATGTGTGGTCCTGAGCACTGCATCAGTACTGTTGAAATGGCTTACCCATCTTATTGCCAGAACTCTTCCTGGGAATCTAGCATCCACAGTATTAGAACATGAAAGCAACTGAGAGATGATGCACTTTACAGATGAGGAAACTAAAGCCCAAAGTTGATAAGGACTTAAAGATCAGAATTGCACAGAGGATGTAGCAAGGGCTTTGGAATAAGGTAGACTTGGATCTCCCACTTAGTAGCTATGTGGATTGGACAAATTAATTAATATTTGTGAGCTGTTATCTCTTCTTCTGTTAAGAGAGTTCTTAGTAAAGTAGTGTCTATAATATAGTGTCGATTCAAAGAATCAACTCATAACCTATCCAGTGTTATTTGCTGGCTTTTGAATAAGACATAATTCACATAACATAGAATTCACCATTTTAAAGGGTGCCTTTTAGTCAATTTTAGTAATTGTGTTGTGCTGTCAGCACGATTTAATTTCAGAACATTTCCTTCAACCCTAAAAATCCTGTACCTTTTAGTAAGTAGTCCAATTCACCTCTCCCCAACCCCTGACAACCACTGATCATTCTGTCTCTCTGGATTTGCCTCTTCTGGGCCTGTCATAGAATAGAATTTACTATATGTGATCTTGTGGTCTGGCCTCTTCACTTTGCATAATATTTCCAAGTTTCGCCCATGTTGTAGCCTATAATTCATTCTTTATATTGCCAATAATACTCTGTTATATGAATGTATCAAAATTTGTTTATACATTTATCAGTTAATGGATTTGTGTAATTATCATTGTGTTACATGGTTGGGCCAAAGCCAGAATGAAGTTTGGTTGTCCAACTCTGTATCTGGCCCTGTTTGTACTATCCTAAATCATTTTTCAAAACATCTGAGCATATGTATGTTTGTACGTATTTTGTTCTTGTTGTTGTTGTTGTTTCACTCTGTCCACAAGGCTGGAATACAGGGGCTGGAATACAGGGGCTGGAATTGCTATTCCAAGGCCAAGAAAATTACAGTTCATGGCAAAATTGACCTCCAAGGCTCAGACCAACTTTATAATCCACCCCAAGTATCTGAAACTACAGGTATATACCACAATATTAGGCTATTTTTTAAAAAATCAAAGTTTTGATGTGTTGTACAGATGGGTCTTGAATCCCTGGGCTCAAGCAATCCACCCACCTTATCATCCCAAAGTGCTGGAATTGTAAGTGTGAGCCACCTGAATTTAGTAGTGTTTTGCTCAAAATCAACCCTACAACCTGGCTACATCCTCTTAGGATTTTCTACCTTTCCATGAATTTTCCTAGTATAAAAAATATAGAGAATTCAAATAAATGAAATCTAGTCATTGTAGAAAGCTGTGCTGAGAGCCAGGTTTCTATATCCCTTTGTAAGGTCTTCAAGCCACCTCATCCTATGTTAATTCCTAGAACAACCTGGGGTCTGTATGACAACTTTTATGTTCCTGTTTTGGGGTATGTAATTTTGCCATCAAGATATGTAACCTAGGATCAATGAACATTTCTATTAAGTTGTGTTGATGTGGGAGATGCTTATTTTTGTTCACGTTACTCTATGGGAAAAAATTCAGAATTATTATTCTCTCATTTTGTTAGACAGTCCCTGTCATTGTGTTAACATTTGATCATGAGGAATGGTGGAATAAAAGCCTTTGGCCCATAATTCAGAACTTTTCAAACATAGCTGGTCAACTTTCCTTCTCTCTCTCCTTGCAAACGACCTAAGTGAAAACTTATTAACAGATGAGAGGATGACTTTTAAGACCTGGCCTCCTTCCCACATAATGACTACTCCAGTGCTCAAGTCTGACTTTCTGAGTGTCAAGATAACACAAGGACACCCTAATGTCTGTTGCCCTGAAGTCCTCATTTCTTTAGGGGTTTCTTTGCCCCTACCCCAGGTGCTCTTTTTTTGTGGGGATATGAAGACCCAAGCAGGTCTGATTGGTGGAGGTTTGTTATTGAAACCTGTTGCTTGGAAACCGGGGATGAGCAGAATGTGGCAAGATTGCAGTTGGTGAAGCCATTTCCCTGGACTCATCAGACAGTTGTTGTGTCTCTTGAATTTGGGCAGCATGAGTAGAAGACGGTCCTGCCCTGGCTGTTTTCTTGACTTTCGGTAAGTGTTTTCTTTGCTAAAGCTGTGATGATCTGGTCCTTAATGCCACTTATTACTCATTTCATTGGATGGTCTCTTTTCATGTTATTCTTTAAGATCTGGAGCTATTATCATGTGTCATACTTCACATACGTTATCTTTTTTTCTTTTTTTGAGACCTGTTTTCACTCTGTCTTCCAGGATGGAGTGCAGTGACACGATCGTGTCTCACGGCCCCTCAAACTCTTGGTTAAAGCAATCTACCGGCCTCGGCCTCCCGAGTCGCTGGGACAACAGGCACACACCCCACTTCTGGCTGATTCTTCTATTTTTTGTAGAGAGTGGGGTCTCATTTTGCTGCCCAGGCTGGTTTCAAACTCTTGGCCTCAAGTGACCCTCCTACCTTGGCCTCCAAAAGCGCCTGGATTACATGCTTGAGCCACCATGCTCGGTCTACATGATCTTCTCTCTGTTATTTCCTGCTTCAAAATATTTGGCAGCCCTCAAAGCTACAAAAAAGCAGTTGACCCTGACTCTGCTCTTCTCCATACTGAGCATCCCTTATTCCACCAACTGCTCCTGGTTGACAGTTTCCAACAACCTTGGTCCTGGCCACCTTGTCTGTGTGTTTTCCACTTTATCAGTGTTCCTCTTAATTTGATGCTCAACTGGAAAGGACAATCCATATGTGTTATGACAGCAAGCCAGGACTGTCCCAAATAAGTGAGACTGACACTCATTCAATGTAGCATGCATTTTCCAGAACCTAGTCGGTTGCCTTTTAAAGTCAGCCAGCACCCGCACCCTCTCAATCAGTGAGGAGGCAGAGCCTCCTGTGGTGGTGCCCTGGATGATTTGATCGTAAGATCAGGACCTTGCATTTCCCCCAATCCATTTTATCCATCCTGGGACTTGCAGTTTTATCCCATCTGAATTGTGTGTATGGGAGATGGGAGGCTAGCGATTCTCTTCTTCCTCTTCTTTTTTTACTTTGAGTTTGGATCTCACTTTGTCGCCCAGGCTGGAGTGCAGTGGTTCCTTTCTGGCTCATCTTGCTAAGCTCAGGTGACCCTTCCACCTCATCCCCCTAGTAGCCGGACTACAGGTGTATGCCACCATGCCTGGCATTTATTTATTTATTTATTTAGTAAAGATGAAGTCTTGATCTGATGCCTATGTCAGATTCAAACTCCCAGCCTCAAGCAGTCCTCTCATCTGGGCTTCTGGGAAATACAGGTGTCAGCCACTGCACATCCATGGCACAACCACAGCTAGTCTCACAATTCTAATGCAAGAAATTTGTTGAACGAGTAGGAAAGGGTTTTATTTTTTAATATGCTAGCACTCGTATATTAGCATTAGTTCTGTTTCTAGAAAGACTCTTAACTCCGCATACTATAACAATTAAATCACTAATTTCTAATTCATGGGCATTTTCATGAGCTTGGGAGTTTGGGCATGATTTTTAGCACCAATAATAATACAGATTAAATTGAGTGTTGAGCCTCTTAAGGAGCTTAGTACCTCAATCCATCAGCCAGACTTTTAGTCCCATGGGTCTCGAGTGGGCCCTTGAGCGCTTACATCCTTGTGCCAATCAGGAAGGGTATGTGAGGTTCTAAATGGTCCCTCTGTCTGTTTCAGTTACCTAGCTCAGTGCTGGAATGGCAGCTTCATTTACCGAATTATGCTGTGCCGCTTTCAGCGCAAAGCCCCTTCCACTTATAATGGTAACAGTAGCAACAGCTCTGAACCAGGGGAGATACCGACCTTGGAGTTAGGGGACCGAATTGCAAAAAAGGGGAAAAGAATAGGAAAGTTGAAGTTCATCTCCAAGCCTTCTGCCAGCAAGGCCACCAAAGAATCCAAGGTGGCCAGTGAGCTCAGCACTGAGCCGGAGAAGGGCCCCAACCGTGAAGTTGCAAATGGGCAAGACTTTCAAGTGAAAAATGGCATAGATTCTCTCAAGGAGGTGACTGGATCCCACCAAGAAAGGTCAAAAGTGGACAGAGTGACAGAGCACAGACTTCCAAAGACAGAAACTCCTCTGACCACAAGCAATGACAAATGCCACTTCTCAAAAGCTGGGAAGATCGACTTTCAATCGAGTAACTGCCTGGTACAGGTAAGATTTGGTTTGATTATAGAACCTGAATTTTTAACAAATATTGTTTGAGGTTGATTTACAGTTTTAAAAATGCATCTAAGATGACCTTACATTTGGGAAGCCAATAAATTCACTAAGATCAATGACCACAGAACAACCACAAAAACACTCCAGTCATTTCATCCCACGTGAATAAAGAGCAGGTCAAGTGATCTTAAGTGGAAAATTTAACCATTTTGTGGCAATCTTTGAGTCACCTGAGACCCAGATCAAGTACTTAGGTGCATCACCATTCAGCACTGTGGTCACCAGTGCAATTGCTGTTCCAAGACCAAGAATTCCTGGTGGTTATTGACAGCACAAACATCCTAGGTTCAGTATTACACAGGAAGGGAATTCAACAAGCATGAGGGCATTTGCTTCTTGATACCAGTTTAAAGTCAATTGCCTTTTCATGGGACCATGTTATTGCATGAGTGCATTTGGGGGACATTTAGAAGAGTCCCAGAATTCGCCAATACTATGAAATCCAGCTGGGATGGTCAAGGCTGGTCTTACCATACCTGCTTTGTCTTTTGGTATATTCTGAGTGGTGATGGTTGAGCTTCTAGTCTCGATGGTTTCTACCTTTATAAGCAACATTCTCTCAGGGGAGAGTTACATTTCTCTAAGGACAAAATGTTCATTCCAAGAATCCTCTTGGAAGATATTATGATGAGCTCCAAGTAGAGCAATCACTTCCTACGTAGGCACTGTTTGGTTTCTCTTCTGACCAGTTGACACTCTCTAGTGATGAAAGAGAAAGTTGGAAAGGTGGAAAATAAGCATGGAAATTTCAAGTTCAGCATTGCACATCAGACATGCCGCCCTAGGAGTGAATGTCATTTCTTGTCAGGTCAGAATGGACCACACATCTTCTCATGCAAGAGTATTTTTAGCACCATTTTTAACCTCAAAATTCTCTTTAAAAGATACATTTCTCCAGCATCCATAGAGTTGTCAAAAATTAAATCTTCACAGCTTTCTTCCACATCCTAGAGACATCCACCTTGGAACAAAGAGACCTCTATACAAGGATGCTTAGATTCTAGGGTTAGAGAGGATTATAAATTTTACTGCAGCTTAGATGAGCCTAAGGTCATGCTAAAATGAAATTTTCACAAAAGCAGAATTTAGCTGTTTAACTCTTATGCCTTTGGGAGAAAAAAAATTCATTCCATTTGATTAATGTGAGATTAAACATGGCAGTGTTGTTCTTTTTCTGCTTTCTTAATGATTTAGTATATCTGCAAGAACTCATAAATTTTGGAAAAAGCTTATATAATCATAGACAATTTTAGTTTGTTGAGTATATCTTTTTCATAAACTGTTATTTGTCTAAGGAAATAGTACATGAAAATAAATCCTCAGTCTCTTTCTTTCTAATCTGTTCTTCCTTAACAGAGCAATAGGAAACTTATTTTATTTTTAAAAAATAGCTTTTTAATTTTATGTCTATAAAATATAAGCATAGAATGATACATATACAATCAGATCCGTTATTAAAATTAAAAAGATAGATTCACTCTCTAAAGCATAAGACTCTCCAAGGACATAGACTAACTATTTTAGACATGAGTTCAGCATTTGTTATGACCATTCTAGCAAAGATATTTACTCACCCAATATGACAACATTTGCAAGTATGTATATGCATATATGTTTATTTTTGTAATGCTACATGTTTAAAAGGAATATAACCAACTGCAGTCACATAACAGAAATACTACTATTAGCCAGGTAGGTGAGTATATTCTCAACTGTCATGTGGACTTCTGTGAGGACTTCTGTGGTCTTACCTTAGTAATCGCAATCCACCCTTACTGTACCAGATCTTTTCCTATACCTTTTTCGTAAGTGGTTCATCACACCTCATTTAGGCTGTCCAAGATTTGAATCTACAGGAAAGAAGGAAAACTCAGAAGGAAAGTCACACTCAGGACATCATGCAGGTGGCCTCTGGTGTTTCCATCAATGAGAGGCAGCATGAAAACATTCTTCTCCAGCAAGCCCCTAAGGTCACTGGGTGAACTCACATTGACCTACGTGGTAACATCTCTTAAGACCTTGCTTGAGCCTTCACGTCTCTCTTGAGTCCCTGAGTTTTATACCAACTGCCTGCAGGATGTCTCCATCTTGAATAATTTATATCATGCCTAAACCCAGTGCATCACCAAATCCACTCCAGCATTGCAGGTCTCCTCTGGGAAGCCTATGTGACATTGCTACCACCTGTTCCACTGTTAGATATCTCCTCTTTGCGGTCCTGCAGGAGATGCTGCTTGTCTTCACTGACACACGAGCCCCACATAGTCTAACTACCATCTGGCTTAAGCAAATCACAATAAGTGTATGACAGTGTCAGATGGTGACAAGTACCATAAATGAAATAGATGGTGAAATGAAAGTTAGGTAGAAGCCTGGTTGATATTGGGTGTCAGTGAAGGAAGACCTTAGGAAGGAGGCAATGTTTGAACTGAGGACAACGTGTCAGGAAAAGGCAGCCCTGTAAAATCGGAGTGAAAAATGCTCCCAGGGATGAGCCTGCAAAGTCGGTTGCACTCAGGCAAGCATGATAGAATGTTCAAGAGCAAAGAGATCAAGCACTAGGAAATAATTCTGCTGGTGTGGACAGGGCTGGATTGCAAAGGTTCGTGTATGCCATCAGGGAGTTAGGACAGCTGGTGACCCTTCACATCGGAAGAGCAAAGTGTGTGACTATCTCACACTCCAATGCCTGCGGGAAAGAATGCCAGGGAATCCACTGGAATCCATACAAAGGACATTCAAGTTAGCCCTCCTCCAATGGGCAGTTGTCTGAGGGCCTAAACTGAGTATATCATGAAGATGATTTTTAAATACTCACCCTGGGGGTTCAATGAAGAATAATGGATTTCCAGAGGTAAGAATATACAGGGAGGCAAGATCGGAGGCTGTTGTGGTAACCCATGCTAAAGATGCTGGTGGCCTAGACAAGGGTGAAGTAGGGGACAGATAAGCAGATGTTGATGGAAGTGGGATCTATTTTGGAGGTAAAGTCAACAGATCTTGCTGATAGTTCAGATGTGAGAGATGAAATTGGATTAATCAAAGACAGCCCATGGGCTGTTGCCTTGTGTATAATCTTTAGGATGAGTGAGTGACAGTGCTATTCCCACTGAGATTGGAAAGCCAGGAGCAGGGAAGTCTACTTTGGTTTTACTGAAGTCTGTATTAGATGCCTAAGTGGAATTGTAAGGAAGCAGTTTAAGATATCCTTTGTATTGTTATCTTGAAGTTGGCCTGTTGGTTGGGAGCCGGTATCAGCTTTAGCCATACAAGCATCAGACACTGATTTTACGTTTTACTGAACATTGCCTTAACTAGAGCAGCTAATTTTAATACTGAAGTTGTATGACTCAAACTGATAACATCTGTTCCATCTATTAATATCTTTCTTTATATTTCTCTGACACAGGTGGAATCGCCTTGTAGACTTATTCGGCCGTCCGTCATTTCTGTCATTGGATTATACCATCAAAAAGGCAAGGTGAGCTCTTTTCTGTGGACTGTTCTTCTCTTCATGTTTAAGTGGATACTACTTGTTTTTCAATTTTTTGTTTTTATTATTCTTTGTTTCTACATGAAATAAGAAGTTACAGGTATAAGGAGGGCTAACTTGAGTGTCCTTTGTATGGATTCGAGTGGATTCACTAGCAGTTTTCCTGTAGGCCTTGGAGTGTGAGATAGTCACATTCCTAGCTCTTCCGATGTGAGTGGTCACCAGCACCTGGCTGCTAGGGCAGAATTGAGGGTGGAGTGAATGACCCCCAACTTTTAGCTCTGTTGAAAGAAAAACAGAACCTGCTGTTTCAGGGAGTACTCCCAATTGTCTTTCTGAGTGAATTTCATGTCATGACCATTAACGCACAGGGAATGATATGAATAACATTACATTATACAAATATAACAACAGAAAAACTGAAACAAAAGAAGAAAAGAAATATAGTGTCTGCATAGTGGGAAATGACTCTCATGAACTATTTACTTGATCCATATGAGACTGCCATTTTTGGAGGTCAAGGATTGTTTCCATATATATTGCCACCTAAATTTTTCTTCATTTATTTGCATTGCTATTGCAACGCAAATAGTTCTGAAGCAGGAATTGGAGAAGAAAGGTAAACTGGGATTTGGAGCTAATTGATTAGTTTAACTCTAAGCTTTTGGGGACAGTAGTTTCAGCTAAATGCTATGACAGAAAGGATGCACTCAGGTAAGTAAATAGTGCAATAGGAAGTACACCTTCAGTTAAATACTGCAGTGTCAACTGGAACTCCCATCTATTTGAATATAGAGACTTGGCTTTACCATTACTGGAGGGCGAGACTGCATTTGTGGACCCAGGGGGATTTTTGTCAAGACCATATTCCCACATGGATTAGCGGCAGAGGATGGAAGACTCAAAGAAGGTAGGAGAAAGACTCTCGGTTATCCCAAATGACAGGGACCTTTAATTCTACAAGAAGCTGCCTCTTCACAAGATGGAAAGAAAATAGAACGTTAGCTAGGGCCACAGACTGACCTAAGCTTAAACCCTTGTCCTCACATAGTTGATATAACCTGAGTTTCACTTTCCTAGGAACAGATGCTTGGAATATTAATGACTACTTTGAAGACTGACTGTGAGGATTACATGAGATAAAAATAAGATAATTACATAGGATAATATGTGAATAGTAGCTGAAATTTTTAGTGGGGTTTTTAAGTGTCTATTTTGTCTGCTTGGTCCTTAATCATGTTACTTGTCTTAAAATTTCTAGTAAGTTTCCAGCCCATTCTATCCTCAGGCCAGGTATGGAAACAGAATTCCTGATCATTGGGAAGATGATCATCAGGAGGGTGGTCATCAGGAAGACACAGTTCATATCTTGCAGTTGAAACTAATAATCACAGAATTTGTTTCCTAAATTTGCATTGTCTGTAGTAGCTACCATTTTGCCACATACAAATATACAAGACAAGTGCTTTTGAATACAAGTTAAAGTAATATTGAAGTCCCAAGTTTAACTTTGCAAATAAATTTTTTTAATGCTTAAACACAGCTTATAATTTTTCATGCTTTAAGCATTTACAACATTTCCACATATTTAAATCATTTCATTAACTGCATTACAACTCTTGTCCAGTAAGCATTGTGAGCAAAGTGGCACTCAGAAATGTTAAGTAACATGTCCCATCCTTAGTAAATAGCATAAGTAAATTTTAATTTTTTTAGGTGGATAATATGGTTTATTTGCAAAGTAAATTAGAGAAAGAAAGAGACACAGAGAGAGGTTCATCTACCAAAGTAGGGAAGGGGGACCAAAGCTAAGAACACATGGCAACCACAGCTCAAGGAACACATGGCCTGGTCAGTGCTTAACAAAACAATGGCCAGACCAGATTTCTGAACCAAGCCTGAGTCACTGCTCCACCTTACTACTGTTGCCGTGTTTAAAAACAAAATCATTGATTCAGAACTCATTCTTCCTTCTTGAACACATCATGATACTTGAAAAAATACAATTTAAATAAATCAATGTTTCCTTTATGTACCAACATAGTAATTACTTTTAATTCAAAGAATCTTAAATATATATTTGCATATCTATATATTTAAAATATGTATTAGGATTAAGATTATTTACTTTTATAAGGTAAAATTACCAACAAGTTCTGAACATATTTTAAATAACATTCACCAAAACATGAATCCTGATGTTTTTCTTCTCATTAATGTTTCCTTCATGAAATTACTAATTCTGAATATTTTTGGTTACCATCAAAAATGCTATAAGTGTTCAGTTCTAATGACCGATATATTGATGCTGTTATACTTTTTTTTAAGACAATAAGAATGAATTGACTATTTTTTAAGCATAACAACCAATGGAAGTCTCTATGCTAATGGTAAGACATGACCAGATTTAATACTTATATGGCAGAATGTTTATCTGTCTTTTAGCGGAAGTGTTAACTACTAGGTGGTATTCATGTGGCATTTCAGAAGAATGTAAAATACTAGCAGAGCATTTCCATAATGGATATTCCATGTGTTTACTTGATTGAAATCATTCTCCAAGACTGGCAAATGGAGCAAGATGGAAAAAAATACATTGTTAAGAAAGGTTAATAGCACTTGACTCTCTAAAAAACAGTCTCTTCATGTGTGTGCATTTACACAAAATATGTCATTGAATGAATTTTCAACTTGTTGAGTGATATGCCTTTTAAAAACTTTGTATACATTTTAGGAATGCAGCAGTCATTTGCTATTTGCTCCTTTGCCCATGTGGAAACTACCCCAAAATAAAAATATCCTCACCACACTAAGTAATTGGTTATTTCAGGTGATTTTTTAACAGAGGTCCCTTCACTTATTTTACAACTTTTGTAATTGCATTAAAGAGAAGGCATGAGCAGTCATCTACAGGATTCCTTTAATCATACATAGAGTGTGCTCCTGGGATGGCTATCTATAAGAGGTGGAAATCTGCGCTCTTACACTGTTTTGCACTTTGTTATAGGTGTATGACGCTCTCTTTCATACTGTACTGTTGTGCAGAGTTCGTGTGTTCTTCTCTCTGGGGCATCTTTATAGTATTTTTGATGAATTGTTATTCCAAAAAACCGTGCAGTTCACAAGAGTATAAACCAGAAACGAGCTCTGAGAAGTCAACAGGATGTCTAAGTTCGTTCGTAGTTCCAGCAGACACTATCGACAACTTGAAAAATGACCTGACTGCACCTTGTAGGGGCTAAAGATGATAGTCTAGCAGGTAGTGATGCGGGGGAGGTAAGGTATCCTGTGCATTCACTTGCCTCACGATTGGACATGACCCCGCTTTCATCTCTGAGATGGAAGCCTGTAGTAACTTGCCAGCTTCATGACAGTACCTGAAACCACATCCATAAGACCAGACATCTAGGCTATTTCAGAAGGTCGGGCTGCCATTTCTCAGCTATCTCAGCAGGTGTTTTTGTCGTTATCATTCAAACTATTTCCCATACACTGGAGTGATTCTCTGGGCTTGGGACGCTTGGATTTCTGAAAATGCAGGAGTGGCTTCTCAAATGTTGTATGTGTTCATGCTTCGTTGCCAGTGGACTTAAGCTTCCCAGCAATGACTGTGAGGAACATTTGGAGCTCGGTTCTTGCAATTCAATTTCTAAACAGAGGACATCTGTTGTCACACTTGGCAATGGTTAAAAAATAAGATTTTGATGCTTCCCAGAGTTGTTTTAATTGAAGACTAAAATGTAGAATTACTGTCAAAGAATTTGCATTGTCATGAATTGTCCCATTTAGCTAACCTAATTAAGTGGATTGGAACAATCAAAGTCATTTTAGAGAAGTAAAGCGGGGACCACTGTCCCGTTGTAGCACAGAAGGAGCAGTAAGAGTCCAGGGCATTAAAGGTGAAAGTTAATGTAATTCTCACATTTGATCACTAGGGGATGAAATCCTTTCTATAAACGAAACACCAATAAAGGGCTTGACTTTTCAAGAAGCCATTCAGACCTTGAAGGTAACATTCTGATGGATCTCCTTTACCCTATTTGTTTTTGGCTTTTATTTCCTTCTGGCTTGGGTTGGGCAAGATTTTCTGACCCTTTGATTTAAGGACTGTCTGAGTGTTTAGCCTACCTTCTCCCTTGTTTTCCAGCAAAACCGGAGAGGATTGTTTGTCTTAACCGTCAGCACAGAGTTGCTGAGCCCTGAACTCACAACCTCCTCAATAGCCACACACATGAACAGATCCAACTCCCTGAACTTCCTCAACAGTGGGGGAGCCTCTCTGGGAGGCTCTGATGAAGGTAGTTCTTCATTCCCAGGTCGGAAGACTCCTGGACCTAAGGACAGAATTGTCATGGAAGTAACACTCCACAAAGGTGATACAAACTGTTCCTCACTTTTCGTTGTATTTCTTGAATCACAATATGGAATCTGTTTCGAGGGTTACCTATGAATTTTTTTGGAACACTTTCCTATCAACAGCAGGTGATGTTCTCTACATGGATATTGGGATCAAAAGGAGAGATTTAGTCACTTTAGTCAAAGTGAGGAGAAGTCACCAATAGGAAAGATCACCCACGCTCTTCCCAGATGAATGACTGTATCGTAGGCTTATTTTTTAAAAAAATCCCTGACAAGCTGAAGTCTAGGACTATTATAAATGTTAGAGAGCAAAAGATACGAGTTAAGAATTAAGTTTACAGCAGAAACTGCAACCATTTGTGATCATCAAACCTTACTGCATTTCATCTTTGCTTGCATTTCCTCCCCACCTACTGTAGAAATCTGATGAAAAATAGCTAAGAGATGGGTTGTAAAATCAAGAGGCAAAAAAAGGCTTACTGTTGTAGATCCAGAATAAAAATGTTACTTACACTCTGCCTATTTCCAAAAACAGTTTTGTGGAGGTAGGTTAGACTAAGCAGAGAGCAGATCATTGAATCATTCCCATGTCCAGGGTTGGCGCCAGTCTAGCCATGAACTCATTTCCTGAGCCAAATGGCAACTTTACTCCAGAGAAGTGGGATTTGCTTTCTGAGGCTGGACCAAAAATAAAAGGGTATTTGTCAGAATATATATGATCCAGTTTCAAATCAGTAATACCTCTTCTTCTGGTTTCTGTGTAATTTTTTGTTTTGTTTTCTTGGAATGATGCCTCTCATAGAGCCAAGAATTGGATTAGGCATTGGCTCCTGCTGCTTGGCTCTAGAAAACAGCCCTCCAGGCATCTACATTCACAGTCTTGCCCCAGGATCAGTGGCCAAGTTGAGGAGCAACCTGAGGTTTGTTGTATATCTGATAGTGTGAGACTCTGGTGTGTTCAGGGTGATATGTGCTCTATTATGATCCACTGAGGGATGATAAAACTTGGAATTATTTCCATTCATACAGCCAAGACTCCATTCAATAGCATCTCCAAAAATGGAAATGCTAATCGAAATGAAATGTGGTTGAATTAGAGAACTACAGATCTTGGCTTGTGTTCTATCTGGACAAGATACACTCAGCTGTATATGGATATTGATGGTCACCTCAACATTTTCTTTCATTTTAGATTAATATATGTAAGATTCACATGAAAAACTGGGAGTGCTCATCATAATTCAGAATCACTGGACACAAGGGTCCTAAAATCATGCCCTTGAATGGAAGGCCTTTTCTTATTAAGTTCTCTTGAATATTTTCAGTTGCCTTCCTTCCTTTCTTGAATGGTGATGTCTAGGTGCCTATTGTCTGAATTCAGTGTCTGATTTTTAATCCAGATAGTTGAGCTGCAGCATGGATGTTCTGTTTATTCAGGAGTTGTCAAGGTGTTCTATTTAATAGCAACTGCAGTGGGTCGGTGACCACCTAAATGTCACAATAATGTACCCATATTGCACAAAGTACTTTGTCCAAACAGTATCACCTGTCCTACCTATAAGCTTCTAAGTCCTTTAGTGGTTGAGGCTTTGTCAAAAAAGGATGTGCTGAGGTTGCCATTTGGGACTCTGTTAATATATTACTGCTAATATATTACATTTTTTGGTAATCATCAGAGTGAATTTTCATATAAAAATTTAACGAATCAATCAAAATATACTTTTAGAACCCAAGGGGAAAAAGAGTCTTTTAATGACATCCCAAGATGATGTTTCTTTCTTGAGTGGTTCTATATGTCTGGAGCCTGACAAATGAACATTCTTCAGACTCCCTAGAAAGAGTGTTTGTTCACTCCTACTGAGTTCTCTCATTACAATTGCACACCAAAATGGACAGCTTGTCTCCAATTTCTTATGTTTTCACACTTGAAAAGTTTTAACAAATTATTGGGTAATCTTTGAGATACAGGTATTTCCTTCTTAAATTATAACACCATAATCATTTCAAGATGGTAGGAAGACAGCAACTGACAGTGGTGAGATGCTATATCGCATGGTGATTGAGAATCAGACAGAACTGAGTTATTTAAGCAGTGTACGACATCTGGGCGACCTCTCTGAGCCTATGGCCTTATCTACAACATGAGAATAATTAGACCTATTCAAAACATTTTTATATGGAATACCTTGTGTAGTTCTGGCATACAGTATGTGCCCAAGAAATGATAGCCTTTGTTATCCTACTTTTAAATTTTATTTGACTTTACTACTTCTGAAAATGCCAGCACATGATATAATGGCCTTTGTCAATGTAAAATCTCATGTGCTTCTATGAATGTGTTGCTTTATATTATGTAAGACAAGATGAGAAATATGCTTCTTTAAAGTATTCAGAAAGATTTTGTATGTAAACTTCTCCAAGAAGCGAAGCCTTTTTTGATCGTGTAGGAATCCTGCTGCTAACACTGAGTGTGAATTCTGTCGCCCTTCCTAGCCGTGGAGATCAAATCCTGGAAGTGAACTCGATCAATGTCCACTATGCCGTTTTAAGCAAGGTCCATACCATCTTGAGCCAGTGCCCTCCAGGACAGGTTCGCCTCGTCATCGGCCGGCACCCTAATCCAAAGGTAAAATATTTCTTCCTGTTCTAAGCATGGGAAGATACTATACATCCCTACACACTCTTTGGTGAGAAGGTCACCCAGCCTCTGGCTGGTGTGTATGGGAAATGAATCTTTGATCTGGACTTCATCTTTGCACTCTCAGATAATCGTATTTGAAAATTTGACAGTGTTATTTGGCACAATTGAAATTTTGTCTGCTGGCAGGTAGAAATACCAAGCTCTTAATACTGGCTGTTTGACCTCTGGCTAGACAATTAACTCCGCATTTCTGCTCCAAGAGAGTCTAAGCGCTTTGGGTTAGGTAATCTCTATGACCTTTTCAGTTTCAAGGTAAGAAAGCTTTTCTTGCCAGCTGGGGTACAGTGGCTCACACCTGTAATCCCAGCACTTTGGGAGGCCAAGGCGGAAGGACTGTGCGAGACAAGCCAAGGAAACTTAGTAGGACCTTATCTCAATGAAGAAGTAAAAATGTTAGCCAGGCGTGGTGGTGTGCACATCTGTAGTCCTATGTAATTGAGTGCTGAGGTAGGAAGATCTTTTGAGCCCAGAATGTTGAGGCTGTGGTGAGCTGTGTTCATGACACTACACTCCAGCAGGGGTAGCAGAGTCAGACCTCCAACTCAACACCCCCCCCACACAAAAAACAGAAAACTACAGTTTTTTTCCCCCCACATATTAGGAATTATCTCTTTTTTAAGTTTAATGCTAAGTAATTTTTGAAATAGGTTCAGTGAATTTAAAGTTTTCTTCAAGTAAGGAATGAGAGTGTGTCAATATTGAAATGGTACAAAATAAATGTTTTATAGTATTTGGAAGGATGGCTATTTAGAATTTAACATAGATTCACTTAAATTAGTGACTGTGTTTGCATTTTTATAGAATTTCTGGAGTGCAAGGTTTTTAAGATAACTCTAAAGGAAAAATAAATATCTTCAAATTTGAAGAGGGATATTTCCTTCCAGATTTTCAGTTAATTGTTTGTTAGGTCATAAATAATTTTTTATCTTATCTAATGACTATCTGACACAATTTAAATAAATGAGAATAAGATGAATTCTGGTTTGGTGTACCAATTGCCTATTTGCCAAAATCACTTATGGATTTTGCTTCCATAAAGTTGGAGGGGGATAAAGACCAGCATTTCAAATAAACTATCATGGAGAAGTTATTTGCTAAGTTTATTAAAAATTATGGAGGATCCAGTTTTCTTGTCTAAGAGACTAAATTTTTAAATCTATGCTAGGATCTTTTCCCTTAAGTACTCACACAAATGTTCTCAAATCTTCCTCAACATCATAAATAAATATTGAAATTCTCCCAACCAAGACATTTAGCTTATGTTCACATCTTGCAATGTTGGTTTTGCTTGTTTTGCTAAAGACACGTTCTGAATGTGGGAGTTCTTTCTTGGCTTTTCTAACGTGGCAGGCTCCATGGGAGAGAAAAGAAACCACATGGCATCCTGAGACAATGGGACATCCCAAACCACTGCAGCTCATCCCATTTTCTGGTTACGTAAATATCCATAGAGTCTTCTGTGGAGAATAAACCCAGAAATCATCTTTTCTTACTGGCACATTCTACACTGTAGGGAAGGAAGATCCTTCAAGTCTAATGTTAGCAGCCTACCATAGGTACCACCACATGAACCTGGTACTGAACAAAGAGGCAGAGCATCTGTGAGGAGGCACTGCAGGGAAATAGGGTTAAGTATGGAGATTGCAGAGCAGTCAGCCTACCAAGCATCAAGAAAGTGGGACAGAGGGCCTAGGAATTGTTTAGGAAACTATCAAACAGATCTTAATTGAAGGTTTGGATTGGCCTGGTTTCTTCCAAAATATCAGTATCGTGAAAGACAAAAGCAAGCTCTGGAACTGTTTCAGATTAAAGGAGACTAAACACCCGGGACAACTCAATTCTGGTTGCCAAAGCCATTTATTTTTTGAAGCATTACTGAGCAAAGAAGTTGGCTTATGGCAGTCTACCTCAGGTGCACAAAAGAAGTTCTTGAATCCAGAAGTTGAATCAATTACCTTACTGTGCACACCAATTGTTTCAGTCAATATTTTTGGTAACCACCCAAGACATCGTTCATGAAGACAGCAGTATGTGAGTTTGCATTCTGGAGGACGGTCCTTATCACAGGCTGTCATCAAATTTCAGTGAACTAGCTCTGACCTAAGGACACACTTTAAGTGCCACTTCAAAAGGAGTATTGGCACAGTTGACCAAATTGGAAGATGGCAAATGTATATTAAATAGCCATCAATGTTAAATTTCCCAAATTGAATAATATTATCATGGCTATTAAACAGGATGTCTTTATTTTTTTTAGAGATGCATGCTAAAATAGTTACTGGTGAATTGTCATTATATCTGCAACTTGATGTAGCAAAACACTTTAACTCGTCTTGTGTGTGTGTGTTTGCGTGTGTGTGTAGAGAGAGAAGATGTATGTAAATGTGACAAAATGAAAAAATTAAGGAATCTAGGTGAAGAATATGCTATTCTTGTATATTTTTACATGTTTTATGTAGGTTTAAAATTCTTTAAATTTTAAAAAAATATTAGATGTGAATATTCTAGAGCAGGGCAGCTATCAGTCACGTTTTTGGTCATCATAGAACCCAATGTTTTGCTTGATGAACTTGGCACCGATTGAAGGTCTTGTTATGTCTGCATTGTTAGAAACAATCCATAAGCCAGCTGTCCTGCTTACGTGCCCTGAGTTACTGCTTCAGAGGACGGTCATGATCTTTGACTCTGTGATTGCCCTTTTATCTGCACTCAACTCAGACTCTGGTCCTAGCTACTTTTATTGGGAGGAAATAAATAAACACGTCCATCTAATTCATGCTTTCTACTAAAAACAGGTTTCCGAGAAGGAAATGGATGAAGCAATAGCACGCAGCACTACCCAGGAGATCAAGGAGGCCAATTCTTCTGGCTTAGGTACTGTAATTGCACATCTTCATTCAACATTCAGAAGAGTTTCTCGTGAAATTCACTCGTGGAGCACTCTCCAGGGCAATATTATTTGATTCTTAGCCATTCTCAGGTTTTGCAAAAGTAAGTGCCAAAGATAATCTATACTTTCTCTTGGCTGCTACTTTTGATTTCTGTGATTATTTAATGTGCTTAGTTAAAGATTTAATAATGCATGATTCTGTTATGACTTCCAGACAATTTGCAAGAGAAATTTGGAAGCATTTTGTGTATTGATACATGTATTGACACATGGGTACTGATTACCAGTTAAAAGGAAGACATAGAGTTTTTGGCAGTCATGAAATATCCTAACTATTTGCACTGATAATTAATATATTTAAAAGAGTCATGGACATAATAGTCTCTTTATTCAACCAGTTCATTATTCTGACCTGCCTGAAGGCTGTGCTCACATAATTCCAGTCTTTATACTCAATTATTATATAAGAGTGTCTTAAGCCATGATCCTCCTATCAACCCAGTGGCCTTTGCTCACATGTCTTGATCCTCATATCCATGGTCTCTATTGCTCATGCCATGGAGTTTAAATCCTGAGACTTTGCATTCTTCAGTAAAAGCTAAAATAGTTATTCAATCCTCTCCTAGTTCTGTTTATTGTTTTCTTGTTAGGTGGGTTTTTTTTTTCATTCTTTAATCCTTTTATCAAATATCCCTGAGCACTTAGTACTTTCCAGGTATGGTACCCAGCACTGTTGACTCATACCAGTAAACATCTCATCCCATTTATTATTAAAAAATTGAGGAAGGGAGACGAGATACATCCCCTCTAATTAAACTTCACTGCATCTATAGAAATGGATGTGTGGCTACCAATAAATACTTTGAAAATTGAGAAGAATTTACTTCCACTGGGGTCATCAAGTAAGTAGTAGTATCTGTGAGGGCTTAAAGCATCAGCAGACTCTTGACAGGAGAGGAGAATTAGGATTGGGTACCAGGTAGACTGCATGTATGTCAGCACCTGTACACACATCCATCGGTGCCTGCCAATCAAAGGGAGTTTTGTTGAATATGCTTGGCACCACCCTTTCTTTAAAAACGCAAGCCTATTTGTGATATGAACTCCAATGTTTGACAATATAGTGAATTTTTCCAAGCAGGTTCCCCATCGAAGAGTGCCTCTTTTGCAAAAAGGGTGAGTCAAGATGCACTATTGCCTACCACTCTTAGTAGGACCACACACTGATTCCAGGAGCCTCCAGGTCAAACCTGAAGACCCAGTTTCTGTTTCTATCCATGAGTCGTTTTTGCTACTAAACAGCAGCATCACTTATTGAAGAACAAATGCACAGATGTGTGTTTTGTTTGTTGAATATTCATTCAGGAAAACACTAGAGCAACGCAATTAGAAAACTGATCTAGAGTTGGCAAAATAACTTTTCAAACTGCTTCACAATCAAGCAGCTCTTCTTGGTTCTGGCAACTTTAAGGAGACTGTGGAATCATCCTCAGCTAGGCTCACCTATGTCCCAATGGATCAGGGTGCATGATTCAGGCTCTCCTAGTTGTTTTTCCTCAGTTGGCCTGACAAGTTGTCTTGTAACTGCTCTCTTCTTTCCTATCACGTCCCCAAATCTTTTGCTAGGATAGCTGATCTGCTGCTGTGGCTTTTCTGATAATTGCCAAGTTATGGCCCCCAAACTCTTGGAAAACATTATGCGGCAGCAGCCACTTTGTTAGTCATCAATTGACATTGTAACCTTTACTATCTCAGCTGTTTGGAATGGTCATGGATTAGAACAAAGTGTTCTTGGAAAGGCAGGATGCAATTGCCCTTTAAAATCTGCTTCTGGTGTGTCTTCCTAGTCCTCTGTCATTTTCTTCTTCAAGAGGATTCCCCTGTTTCTGAATCTGATCTCTCCCCGTACTTCATCCACGATGTTCCTGGCCTCTTGTCAGACTTGATGGCAACTGACTCTGAGGACGAGGATTGCTCAGGAAGTGGCTGCAGCATATCACAGACAGCAGACTGCCTTCCTACACCTCTGGTATGCAAGAGAGTCCTGGAATGCCCTGTGCTTTGCATTCCAGTAAGCAGTGACAAATTTCCACCTCCATGCTGGAAGCCACATTGGCTCAACTATCCTGGTGTTATACCATGAAAAAAAATACTGGAAAATATGCCTCTGGTTGAGCAGGAGCCATCCTTATACACTAAAAACAGAGTTTACTTGTGGAAAACAGCCACTGTCAATGACTGGTCACTCAAGTATGCAGTAAATGGGTTGGCTCACACATTCTACACCCAGGGGTTAATAGTGACTAAAACAGACCCTCTCATTTCCTAGAAGTTCTAGACCTGCTGAGGAACATAATAGGACCTTGATGCTACCAAAAAAAATATCAAAGTATTAGCCTGGTTTGATGTCATACCCTGTAGTCCCAGTTACTCAGTATGCTGAGTGAGGTGGGAGGATCTCTTGAGCCCAAGTGGTTGAGGTTGGAGTGAGCCATGATCATATCACCACTCTTAAGTCTGGGAGGATTGGGGAAAAAATGATAGTTTTATGTGACAGATGTAGGTAGGCACATTTCTCAGACCCAGAACTTTCATGTGACTGGGTTTTTTCATTCCAACCTTAGACTCATAGTTCCTAAGAAAAATAGCTGTTCCTTCTTATACCAGTACCTGAGAAAACAGCTTGTTATTTTTTATGCCAGTTTATTTCTTCCTTTTGTAAGATGCTGTGTGTCAGAGGTGGAGAGATTGGCCAAGATTATGCAGAGCCTTATTAAGAGACACCTCCACAACAGAGTGAATTTGGCCCTCATCTCCTTGATAAGTTTGTTTCCCATTATCCTCTGAAACACAAATCTTTTTTCGCCCTGCCCCTCTGAGCATTCATGCTGTTTCTCCTGTCTCGGCTTTCCTTCCTTTGCTGCCTTCTTTTTTTTTAATTGGCATATAATAAGTGTACAGATTTTGGAGTTACAAATGTTGTTGTAATGCATGTGTATGTTGTGTAATGATCAAATTAGCTTATTTGTCACCTCAAATATTTATCATTTCCTTAAGGTGTGACCATTCAAAATCCTCACTTTCTGCTATTTGGAGAAATGCAATACCTTATTGTTGACTAGAGTCACCTACAGTGAAATAGAGCAGCAGAATTTATTCTTCCTGTTTAACTTTTTAAAGTTTGAGTCAGCATCTCACATTGTCACCCAGACTGGAGTGTAGTAGTACACTCACAGCCAGTGCAGCCTCCACCTGCTGGGCCCACGTGATCCTTCTGCCTCAGTCTTTCAAGCAGCTGGAAGTACAGGTGCACAGCACCATGCCCAGCAGATTTTTTGGTTTATTGTATAGACGGGGTCTTGCCAAGTTACCCAAGTTGGTCTCGAACCCCTGGGCTCAGGTAATCCTTTTGTCTCCGCCTCTCAAACTGCTGAGAGTCCAGCCATGAGCCAACATACCTGATGGAACTTTAATTTTGTACCCTTTGAACCACCTCTCCTAATCCTCTCCTCTCCTCCTCTTCCCGTCTTCTTGGAACCAACATTCCAATCTCTGCTTCTATGAGATCAACTTTGTTATATTTTGGATATGACTGACATCATGTGGTATTTGTCTCTGTGTGACTAGCAGATTTCATTGAGCATAATGTCTTCCAGGTTCACCCATGATCTCACAAATGACAGGGCTTCATTCTTTGTTGTGGCTGGGTAGTGTTCCATTGTGTGTATATACCACATGTTCTATATCCATTCATCCATTGATGGACACTTGGGTTGGTTCCATGTCTTGGCTATTGTTAATAGTGCTGCAGTAAACATGGAGGTACAGACAGCTCTTCGACATACTGACGTCATTTCCTCTTGTTGTATACCCAGTAGTGGGATTGCTGAATCCTATGGTAGTTCCATTTTGAATGTTTTTGCCAACCTCCATACTGTTTTCCATACTGGTTGTGCTAGTTTACATCCCAGCCACTGTATGTAGGGTTCCCTTCTCTCCACATCCTTGCCAACACATGGCATCCTTGATCTTGTCGATTATGGTCATTCTACCTGGAGTGGAATGGCATCTCTTGGTGGTTGTGATTTGCATATCTCGATGATTAGTGATGCTGAACATTCTTTATATACCTGTTGGCATTTGCATTTCTTCTTCTTCTTCTGTTTTTTTTTTTTTTGAGCTGCATTCTCACTCTTGTCGTCCAAGCTGGAGTGCAGTGGCATGCTCATGGCCACTGCAGTCTCAAACTGTTGGGTTTAGGTGATCTTTCCACCTGAACCCTCTAAGGAGCTGGAACTATACACACACATCACCATGCCTGAGAGCTAGTTTTTGTAATTTATTGTAGAGATGGGGTCTCACCAATTGCCCAGTCTAGACTCGAACTGCCAGGTTCAGGCAACCCTCTCGGCTCGGCCTCCCAAAGTGCTGGGAATACAGGCTGAGCCACACTGCCAGGCCTGCATATATTTTTTGACAAATATCTTTTAAGGTCTTTTGCCCAGTTTTAACTGGATCATTTCTTGGTTTTGGTTTGTTTGTTGTTGTTTTTGTTTGTTTGCTATAAAATTGTTTGAGTTCCATATATATTCAGGGTATTAAACTTTTATCAGATGTATACTTAGCAAAAATTTTCTCCCATTCTGTAGGATGCCTCTTCATTTTATTGTTTCCTTCTGTAAGATGCCTCTTCATTTTATTGCTCTGAAGAAAGAAGCTTTTAAGTTTGATGAAATCCCATTTATCTCTTTTTGCTTTTATTGACTGTGGTTTTGAAGTTTTATCCAAAAGTTTTTGCCTGGTCAAATGTTATAAAGTGCTTCCCTTATGTTTTCATCAAATAGCTTCATAGTTTCTGATCTTACATTTAAGTCTGTAATTCATTGTGAATTTTCTTTTGTATGTGGTGAGATATGTGGTGAGAAATGGGAATCCAGTTTCATTCTTCTGCATGTGGATCTCCAACTTTCTCAGTACAATTTATTGAAGAGACTTTTCTTTCTCCGGTGTGTGTTCTTGGTACCTTGGTGAAAAATCGGTTGCCATAGATGTATAGATTTATTTTTGGGCTCTCTATTCTGTTTCATTGGTCTATGTATCTGGTTTTATGTAAGTACTATACTATTTTTGCTTACTATAACTTTCTATTATAATTTGAAGTGAGGTAATGTGATGCTACTAACTTTGGTTTTATTTTGGGGGTTCTTTTTTCTGTTTCTTTTTTCTCTCTCTCTCCAGATTGCCTTGGCTATTCAGAGTCTTTTCTAGTTCCATACTAATTTAAAGATTGCTTTTGCTATTTCTATGAAGACTGTCATTGGAATGTTAATGGGGTTTCTTAGAATCTTTAGATCGCTTTGGGTAGTGCAAACATTTTTACAATATGAATTCTTTTGTTGTCTTCATCGCCTTCCTCCTCACCACACTCTGGCCAAACTATCCCTTGGAAACTCCACTCACGTCTCCACATTCTCGCCAAGTCCACAAAGACAATCTTGGCTTTCCGCTTTCCCTCTCTTCCAACATCATCAATTCAGAGCTAGAGATCGATGGAGACTTGTATCTTGGTGGAAATATTCTTTACGTTTGCCCCAGTTAGTCTCAGCTCCTTTGCTAAAAAGGAAGTCTCTTAAGTTCGGTGCTTGGACCATTTTAGACTGCATGATGTCCACAACTTCCCACAGCCTGAGGATAAACCACATGGGACTGAGGGAGATGTGAGATCTCCCCCCAAGCCACACCAAGCCAAGGGGTAAAACAGAACAACAGTCTGGCTCTTGCAGCTTTTTCTATAAAGAGTGGATTGCAGACTGAAACCCAAGGAAATGACTTCTGGGATTCCCCATCCATAAAAAAAATAAAGAGAGGAAAATGGGCAGGCCACACAAATGTTCATTTTATCAGCTAGTCTGAGTTATTTGAGAGCATCTAAAGCAGGTTAGTATTAGTTAGATGTGGGTACTCTCTAATTTAAGAGACAAAAGCAAAGACAAGAAGTTACACATTCAGGCTGCAGAATGTCTTCCTGTAAAAGAAAAAAATATGAAGGTGGTTTACAGTTTTGCAATTTCTCACAATTGAGAGATTTTTCTGTCTACTGTCCCTTTTATTTCCCCTACAATCTCACCTTTTACTTCCATTTTTCACACAGGGCTGGAGAGATCCCCCTATACTCTCCCTTCATCAAGGAAGAAGGGGGCCATTCATCCTGATCCCTGCACCACCTTGGAAGATGCAGGACAAGGCAGTCAGCCCGAGCACCCCAGCCAGCCACCCAGGCTCTCCGAGTCCAAGCTCATATTTTCTGATACACATGCCCAGGGGAGAAGAAAGCAGTTCATCCCGACTGCAGCAAAAGTCTGGTAGCTTCAGAAGACAGCTGGCCCAGCAGCACTGGTTCTCAAAACTTGCCTCTCTCAGTCTATGACCATATAACCCTTCATGCCTGATCTTGGAAGATAAGCATGGTCTGGCCTGCTTAGTACTTGGAGGAGAGAACTTGCCTCTCTCAGCCGATATTTGTTAGCAGTTAGAATTGAGCCTGCTTTCTCAAATTTATGAACCGTTTAAATTTTAGTTGTTGATTTCCTCTGCCCAAATTCTCTTTGTTGTGTTGTTAATTTGTTGTTCTATAGTTTGGATATTAATCCTTTGTTGATTAAACATGTTGATAGTATCCTCCCCGTATTAGTTGCTTGTTTTTATCTTGCTTGAGGCGGGGAGTGGGGACATTAGAGTTGAAATTGTTGATGGAGTCCAATTTACTTTAAAGTATATATGCCTTTTAGGAAACATCTTCCCATCCTAAGAACATGGGCATATATACCATGCAGAGATTTTTCTTGTTTAAGTTTTTAGTTTACTTGGCGTTTTCTGACCCCATGAAAGTGTCAACCATTATTAATTCTCCCCAGTGCAGTGGTGCTGCTGAACAAGCTGGAGTATCAAATCTGGAAACCCTGACAGGGTTCCTGCACTTCGAAGCCTGGAATATTATGATCTTTGTCTAAGAAGGACCTATGAAATTAGTAATTAGAAAGCACATGAAATCTTTATGAATTCTAACAAGAATCTCCTCCTCTCAGTTCCCTGCATTCTTACTTCAGCAAATCACAATGACTTCTTTAGACCACAGGTTCTTGAAACAACCAACACTGGCATAGACAAGGACTACAAAAATCCCCCCTTTGTATTCACACACGTTGCTGGACTCACTGCAAGTGCAGCAGTAATGAAGCTGAACTCTGGAAGCCTTCCAGCTGGAGTACCCAGGCAGAGAGGTTTCCTCTTGTTCAAGTGCTTGTCCCCTGGCTTCATGATTGTTCATTGGGATACAATACATGACATACCCTTCTTCATCTGAAACACTTCAGTGACCTTTGCATCCCTATCACCAGCTCTTCCAATGTACCCAATTCTAGTGATTAGGGAACCTACAAAGTCTGAGGGTGACATATATGTCACCACTAAATGGTTTTATCTAACTTTGTAGGTAAATGACATAGTACTTTTAGGCACATTCATGGAAGGAGGACCAGTAGGTTTGGTATACTACCCTAAAAGAGAATGAGACTTAAAAAATGAAGGAATTTTTTTTTTTGAGTTGGAGTCTCACTCTGTCACCCAGACTGGAGTGCAGTGGCCGCTCCCGGCCACCACAGCCTTGACCTGCTAGGATCCGGCGATCCTTCCGCCTCAGCCTTCCAAGTAACCAGAATTACAGGCATGCGCTACCAAGTCCGGCTGATTTTTTGATTTATTGTAGAGATGAGGTCTCGCTGCCCAGGCGGGTCTCGAACCTGCGGGTTCAGGTAATCCACTCACCTCAGCCTCCCAAAGGCGCGGGATTAAAGGTTGAGCCACCGAGCCCGGCTTCTTACTCTACTATGTTACAGTAATGGTCTAATTATTTCATTGCCTAGATTACTTAAGAAGGAAATATCTATCTATGAGTAATGAGAATAACATAACAAAGAGAGGGCCACTATGATATTATAGATCTGGACTTGAAAACTAGTTGCACTGCTTTTCTAATAGCCAATGGAGTTTTTAATATTAATGAAGTTTCTAAACTTAAATGGAGTTCTATTATTAAAATGAGGCTGCTGATCACTCATGAAGGTGTCTGGCAGAGTGCCTGCCACAAGAATTCACCAAGTAGGAGCTCTCATTATTATGGTGATTTGTGCCTATCCCTTATCTCAGTCCTGCCTCTACCACTTTTGGTATTCCTCCCCCAACCCACATGCACAAATCTCTTTGTGCTGAAGAATGAGAAGTGGAATCTGACACCAAAAGCGACTGGCTTCTTCCACCTGAACATCATTGTCCACCCTGACTTTCTGCTTCCCCCATGTCCTCAGTTTTTCCAGACTTTTAAAATGTCAACTTAGTTAAGTACTCTCTTTTGCACTTCATATTCATGGAATTTCTTCAAAATTAAAAAATACCTGCTGAAGCTCTGCTTCAGTTGCAAAATGACCGCATTATACAGAAAGGCAAACTCTTTCTATCGCCAATTCAATAGTAATCAAAGTACCAGTGCACAAACACATGGACCTTAAACTTGTTCTATCGTTTGTAAAATTCATTTAATTGTGTAGTACTAATTCTGTCACTAACTAACTATGTGATTTTGGTCAAGTTATTTCCTCTCACAGCTTCAGTTTATTAGTGTGAAAAAAGTACACTATCCTAAGTGGCTCAAGCTTGTGTCCTATAATATAATTTGGGAGCCTAAGTACTTTGTGTTTAAAATTACTCCACTTAGCCAGGCTCTGTGGCTCAGCCTGTAATCCCACGCTTTGGGAGACTGAGGTGAGTGGATTGCCTGAGCCCGCAGGTTCGAGACCCGCCTGGGCATCTTGGTGAGACCTCATCTCTACAATAAATCAAAAAAAAAAAAAATCAGCCAGGCATAGTAGCGCGTGACTGTAATCCCGGCTACTCGAAAGGCTGAGGCGGAAGTATCGCCAGAGCCCAGCAGATCAAGGCTGCAGTGGCCAGGAGCAGTCACTGTACTCCAGTCTGGGCAACAGAGTGAGACTCCAACTCAGTAAACAAACAAACAAACTAACTAACTAATAAATAAATAAATAGCATTACTCCACTTCCTCAATATCCCCTTTAAAAATCTGTTAAAGCATATTAGTTAAAGAGGATTAGGGAGATTGGGGATTTGTAGCATCTGTAACCTGACACTAAACCTACAAAGCAAGCTTATACCAGACTATCAGCGGAATTTCTAAAACTATAATACCGCGTTTATGGTAAGTTCCTGCTATGCCACTTTTGAATCAAAGCAACACAGCCAATAATGTGTTTAAGGCTTGAAGATCTACACTGAGATGCATTAAAATGGTAGAATTCAAGCTGAGAGAGAAATGTCTTGAGTACTCAAATAGAAACACGTTGTGCAAAATGTAGTCAATAAGAAAAAGAGCCAGATCAAACGTTCCTTAAGCATCTGGCCCCCTCTCCAATCTTTTTCTCTGATCTACTTTTAAAATAAACTTTCCTTTCTAATCTAAAAAAATAGAAAGGAAGAATAATATAGGCAGATACAGATTGCCTCCTAACCTATATTGTGGACTCCAAATACTATTTTCTCCTATAGAGAGTGAGGATTCCTTGAAAGTGCGGCCTTGCAGGGTAATACTCTGAAAACTGCCACAGCTCTCCTCCGGGAAAACAAAGTCAGCCAATAGAGGGTGCAGAGTTTCTGCTTCATGGCAGAGTCTAGTTTACCTGCATTTGTGTTTACAAGGTCGCTCTCCATATGGTAACCATGACTTTTGGAAAAGTAGCACCAGGGAACACATAGCTCCCTGAGGATTTTAGCAGCAGCCCCGCAGGTCACACGTGACCTGAAACAAGAGGTTAGTCAAAGGAAGCCTATTACCTGATAGAACATTATCATTTATAAAGCACAAAACATCTCATTTCAGATTGTGACATCAATAACTTCATTTTACAAAGAAGGGAACTGACATTTAGAGAAGTTGTGCTATGTCCTACAACCAATTTTTCTGGCCAGTGTCCTTCCTATGCAGCAATATGGTAAGTACAAAGTAATCCAAGTCTTTCATTATAATAAAATATATAAATATAGATTAATACCCTAAACTATAACAGTTATGTCATGAGGAATTCGAAATTACAAATGGAGCTTCATTAATATTAGCCTTGACTTTCAAAAATAAAATAGACTTTGCAATCAACTTATTCAGAAGCTATTAAATCAAGCATTTTGCTTTGACGTTGATTTATTTATTTATTCATTTAGAGTGAGGGTCTCAATCTGCCACCCAGGCTGGAGTAGTGGCACAGACCTGGCTCGCTGTAGTCTCAACCTCCTGGACTCAGGTGATCCTTCCACCTCAGCTTTCTGAGTAGCTGCAATTACAGACATGCACCACCATGCCCAATACTTTTTAAAATTTTTTTGTAGTGATTATACCTTGCTGTGTTGCCTATGTTGATCTGAAACTCCTGCGCTCAAGCAATCCTCCTGGCTCAGTCATCCTAAGTGCTGGGATTATAGGCCTGATCCACCAAGCATGGCCTATTTTGGCTTTTAAATTTATGTGTTACATGTGTATATGTATTACACATATATGACATGTATACAGTTTCTCAACTCCTCCTAAGGCAGAAAATCATCTTTCCTTGACACTCACATTCTAATTCTCACTTAAGAAAAGTACTGCTTTATACCACAATGAATGAATGACTCAAGTGGAAACTAAAATGAATGTAATTCCTTTCTTACACCAACTAACTTAGGAGAATCAACCAGGTTAAATACAAAAAAGTTCAAATAAATCTCTCCTCTTGAGTGCTGACTGGACCTAGTGACTTGCAACTTACTGAAACTAGAGAAAACATTGGGATGTTGCTTCCAAGATTAAATCACAGAATGATTGTGACTTCTGTCTTGCTGACTCTCTTACTTTTCCTGTCGGAGTCCTTGCTGGGGAAAAGCAAGTTGTCATATCGTGGAAGGGTGCACATGGCAAGGAACTGAGGGAGGTCTCTGGTTAGCAGCCAGCAAGTAACTGAAGTCCTCAATTCAGTTACACATGAGGAGCTGAATCCTGCATTATTGCATGAGTGAACTTGGAAAGGATCATCCACAGTCCTGGCAGGCATCTTGTTTGCAGCCTTCTGAGCAATTTGAAGTCAAAGGTACCTAGCAAAGCCCAGACCAGTTTTCTGACTAGAAGAACTCTAAAAAATAATATGTGCTATGTGAAACCATTAAATGTTGAGATAATCTGCTATACAGCAATAGATAACTAACACTTCTTGCCAGATCATTTCACAGATGAAGAAACTGAGGTCCATAGAGGTAAAGTGACCTGCCAAAGATGACTTAGCTATTAAGAAGACAAGACCAAAACTTAGTTCTTGGACTATCCAGTTATTTTTTATATACTCTGTATCGAGTACCTTTAATCACATATTCAGGAGGATATGACCTTGAAAATGGTAAGAAAAAAATGTCTTGCTTAGCTATATGAACAATCAAATGCTAATTCCTATTTAAAAGCTAATTTGTACACTAATAGCCAATATGAAGAATGTAAAACAGTGACCATATGTGATGTACATTACTATGGAAACAGTGATTTCAACTTCAATCAGCAGTTTGGTTTTTGTTATTTCCTTCAAAACCCACTGAGATGAAACATCAGCATGACAAGGAAAGAGCAAAGTGTTGAAAAGGGTGTTAAGAGAATGGTTTTTGTGCACTCTTCAGAGCTCACTAATTTTTTATGGAACTGGAAAGGGTAAAGATCAAAGAGTGGCCAAAGGAGCAAGGAATATAAACAGTCTCTGTTGGCCAACTCAAAAATACCAGCTCTTACAGTGGAGCTGAGCAGTTACTGAGCTTAGAAGTGAGAAGAGAGTCAGAACAAAATCTATATAATAGGAGAGTGAAAAGAAGCCAAAACTAGGTATACATTTGAGAGAGAAGCTATGAAAAATGATGGCAGGATTGAGTGAGGCACACAAAAAAGGACTAGACCCAAGATACAATATGCCCATTTGAGTTGGATATGAGAACTAAAATTTAAGAGAAATTGCCAAATTAATGTAGAAGGCATAACTACAAATAAATGCAAACGTGGTAGTGTGGGAAAAACTGTTGGGGTTAGTGGGGAGTGCGAAAATGCTCAACCAAAAAGTTAGGAAAGAATGCATGTTTATAAGTGGTTGGGGTTGGAAGTGGCACATAAACAGAAAAAGTGGAAGGTGCAAAACAAGACCTTAGAAAGAACGTGTCATGTCAGTTATTTAAAATACAAAGGTCAGATTGCATTTTAAGACATAAATTCAGTTAAAGTTTCTTATAAGTGGCACATCTAAAGCTCAAGCTTACAGAAATATTGAAAATAAAAGGGGAAAGCAAATATGTGAGAGGAATGCTGAGTTAAAGCTCGTAGAGCTATATTAATATCAAGACAAACATTTTGAAGCATGTTCCATCAAAAATACCAACTCTTACAGTGGAGCTGAGCAGTTACAAGAAGTGTAAAAACCCTACATGTTCAAGGATTTTTATCAAGAATGGGTGCTGAATTTTGTCAAAAGCATTTTCTGGGTCTGATGATACAATCGTTAGGTTTTTTGTTTTTACATCTGTTGATGTATTTAATTACGTTTATGGTCTTGTGAATGTTGAACCAGCCCTACATCCTGGGTGAATGATTTTTGAGATGTGTTGTTGGATCCTGTTTGCTAGGATCTTTTCAAGAATTTTGGCATCCAT
The DNA here is from genome assembly GCF_000164805.1 of Carlito syrichta. Taxonomy (NCBI): domain Eukaryota; kingdom Metazoa; phylum Chordata; class Mammalia; order Primates; family Tarsiidae; genus Carlito; species Carlito syrichta. Next base: position 100,375 of record NW_007249432.1, read on the forward strand.
GTTCATCCAGGAGATTGGCCTGTAGTTTACTTTCTTTGTTAGATTTTTACCTGGTTTGGGTAACAATGTGATGTTTGCTTCATAAAATGATTTGGGGAGATTTCCCTCTTTCTCAATTGCCTGAATACTTTCAATAAGATTGATATCAGTTCTCCCTTGTATGTTTTATAGAATTCTGCAGGAAAGTAATCTGGTCCAGGGCTTTTCTTTTTTTTTTTTTTGGAGTTGTTTTCCTATCACATAGCCAATTTTCCTAGATTGTTATTGGTTTATTTAGGTTTTCAATTTCTTCTTGTTCAACCTGGGGAGGTTGTGTGATATCAGAAAGTCCTCCATTTCCTTTAGGTTTTCAAGTTTGTTTCCATACAAGTGTACATAATAGTCTCTGATAATCTTTTGCATTTCTTCAGGGCGAGTTGTGACTTGATCTTTTGCATTTCTGATTGTGTTTATGGACCTTTTCTCTCTTTTTCTTGGTCAGTCTAGCTAGAGGTCCATCAATCTTGTTTATCCTTTCAAGGAATCAGCTTTTGGTTTCTTTGATTTTTCTGTATTATATTTTGCTGTCTATGTCCTGAATTTGGGTTTTTATTTTGGTGATCTGAATTCTTCTGAAGTTAGGGTTTTTGTGGTCTTGCTTTTCCAGTTTCCTAGAATGATCTGTTAGGCTGCTAACTTGCCATCTATGAGAAACCCACAGTCAATATACTGCAAAACAGACAGAAATTGGAATGATTTCCCCTGAAATCTAGAACATGACAAGGAAGACCTCACTCACTTCTCATTTTAAACATTGTTTTGGAAGTGCTAATTAGAACACTAAGACAAGAGAAGAAGATCAGGGGTATCCAAATAGGAAAAGAGGAAGTCAAGTTATCCCTGTTTGCAGACAACATGATTCTATACCTTGAAAATCCAAGACAATCTGTCAAAAACCTTCTTTTTGGCAAAGTCTCAGGATAAAATATAAATGTGTGAAAGATAGTCATATTTCTATACACCAACAATAATCAAACAGAATCCCAAATAAAAAGCACAATCCCACTCACAATAACCACACAAAAAATGAAACACCTTGGCATCTTCCTAACCAAAGTACTGAAAGACCTTTACAATGAAAACTATAAAACACCACTCAAAGAAATCAAAGATGACACAAACAAGTGGAAAAATATTCCATGCTCATTGGATTGGAAGAATCAACATTGTTAAAATGTCGATCCTACCCAAGACATCTACAGATGTAATGCAATACCCAGTAAATTACCAGCAGCATTCTTCTCAGACTTGGAAATAACAATACAGGAATTCATAGGGAAACGTAAACAACCACAATTGGCCAAAGCAATTCTCAACAACAACAATAAAAGTGGGAAGTATCACACTAAACTTGATATAAGGCTACAATAATTAAAACACAATGGTACTGGTACAGGAACAGGCATATAGACCAATGGAACAGGATAGAGATTCCAGAAGCAAAGCCTCAATTTCTCAACCAACTCATCTTTGCCAAAGCATCCACCACAAACCACTGGGGAGAGGAGAACCTATTCAGTAAATGGTGCTGGGAATACTGGCTGACAACATACATGCAGAAGATTAAAACAAGACCCCTACCTATCACCATGCACAAAAAACAACTCTAAGTGGATCAGAGACCTAAACATAAAACCTCAAACTACAAGAACCTTATAAAATCCAAGTGATACCCTTATGGAAAGTGGAACTGGCAACCAATTCCTGATCAAAACCCCAAGTGCCCATATCATTAGAGATATAATAGACAAGTGGGTCTTCATAAACCTGACAAGCTTCTGCAAAACCAAAGAAATCATCAAAAGAACAGGGAGACAGCCCACAGACTGGGAAAAAATATTGGCCAATGTATATCTGACCAAGGCCTAGCATCTAGGATCTATAAGGAATACAAATGTTGCCGAAAAGAAAAAAACAAACAGCCCCATTGTAAAGTGGGCAAAATATATGAAGAGACATTTCCTAAAAGAAGACATATGTGCAGCCAACAGATACATGAAAAAATGCTCAGCCTTACCAGTCATCAAAGAAATGCAAATTAAAACTACACTGAGATACCACCTAACCATCATCAATAACTCAAAAAACAACTGATGCTGAAGAAGATGAGAGGAAATGGGAATACTTCTACACTGTTGGTGGGAGTATAAACTAGTATAACCCCTGTGGAAAACAGTTTGCTGATTCATAGAAGATCTAAAAATCGATGTGACCCCACAAACCCCCTACTGGGAGTATACCCATGAAAAAGATACTCTATGAAAAAGATACCTGCACATGCATGTTTATTGCAGCATTGTTCACAATATCAAAACCATGGAACCACCATGTTGTCCAAAGAAAATGGACTGGTGAAAAATAATGTGGTATATATACATGATGGAATATTACACAGCCATAAAGGAGGACAAAATTATGAACTTCGCATCAACTTGGATGGACTAGAGTCTATAATACTGAGTGATCTATCACAGAAACAAAGAACTATGTATCACGTTGTCACTCATAAGTGGATCTTGAACAACTACCATAATACTAGAAGTTAAAGATTGACAAATGTGGGAAACTGTGAAGGGGATGGGGGGCAGGGAGGTGGGATTGACAGCAGTCGAAATCTGCCTGGG
>NW_007249433.1:0-7458 GCF_000164805.1 Carlito syrichta
CAACTAGCTATCCACCTAGCTAGCTATCTGGTAAGCCAGCTAACATAACTCACTGACTTCACTAGCTATCTAAATAGCTAACCAGTTGGCTAGCCACTTGAACTAACTAGCTGACTTAACCTGCTAGCCGGCTAGCTAGCCAGCTCACTCAACTGGGCGACTAATCTAGTTAGCCAGCTGGCTAGCCAGCTGACTTTAACTGATATCACTAGCTAAACTGGTGGTTAGCCAGTAGACTTAAATAGCCAGATACCTACGTATCCCACTGACTTGCCAGCTTACTTAACTACCTAGCTTCCTAGATAACCAGATGGTTAGCAAATTCAGTTAACTAGTTACTTAACTAGCTTTCCAACTGGCAAGCCATCTGACTTAACTAGCTAGCTACACAACCTAGGCTGGTGGGTAGACAGCTGACTTAACTAGCTGACTTAACTAGCTAGCCAGCTGATGTAACTAGCTGATTTAACTAACTAGCTACCTAGCAAACCAGCTGACTTTACTAGCTGACATAACTAGCTAGGTTCCTAGCTAGCTATCTAGCAAGCAAGCTGACTTAACTAGCTGACTTAACTGGTTGGTTACCTAGCTAGCCAGTTGACTTTATTAGCTGAAATAACTAGCCAGACAGCTGTCTAGGAATCTGAATTAACTAGTTTTATAACTAGCTATCGAGCTGGCTAGCCAACAGTCTTAATGAGGTGACTTAACTAGCTAGCCAGTTGATTAGACTGCTCACTTAGCTAGTTGATTAACGAGCTAGGCAGCAGGCCAGCCAGGTGACTAAACTAGCTGGTATTACTAGTCATCCAGCTGGCTAGCAGCTGACAACTTACTCTATACCTCTCTAGCCATCTAGATAGCCAACTTTCTTAACTAGATAACTTAATTATCTAGCCAGCTATCTAGTCAACTGACTTAACTAGGTCACTATGTAGCTGGCCAGCTGGCAAGTCAGCTGACATAACTAGCTGTTTTACCTAGCTGGCCTGCCTTCTAGCCAGTTGAATTAACTAGCTTGCTACATATTTAGGCAGCTGGCTATCCAGCTGAATTATCTAGGTGACTTATCTTGCTACCAAGCTGTCTAGCGAGCTGACATAACTTGCAAGCTTCCTCCCTAGCCAGCTGGCTAGTCAGCTGACTTAACTTGGTCACTTAACTATCTAGACTGATGGCTAGACAGCTGACATGACTAGCTAGCTACCTAGCTAGCATGCTGGCTTGCCAGCTGACTTAACTAGCTGAATTAACTAGCTAGCCAGCTGGCTAGTCAGCTGAATTATTTGCCTAGCTACCTAGCTAGCCAGCAGGCTAGCCACTTGACTTAACTAGCTGACTTAGTGAAGTAGCCAGCTGGCTACCCTGCAGAATTAACTAGCTAGCTACCTAGCTAGACAGATGAATTGCCAGCTGATTTATCTAGCTTAAATAACAAGACACCTGATGGCTAGTCAGCTGAATTACTAGCTAGCTACCCATCTAGGCAGGTGGCTAGCCAGCTGACTTAACCAGCTGACTTAACTAGCTAGCCAGCTGACATAACTAGCTGACTTAACTAGCAAGCTACATAGCAAACCAACTGACTTTACTAACTGAAATAACTAGCTAGCTTTCTAGCTAGTTATCTAGCAAACAAGCCAACTTAACTAGCTGACTTAACCGGCTGGCTATCTAGCTAGCTAGTTGACAGTGCTAGCTGAAATAACTAGCCAGACAGATGTCTAGTCATCGGAATTAACTAGCTTTTAAACTAGCTATCGAGGTGGTTAGCCAACTGACTTAAGGAGGTGACTTAACTAGCTAGCCAGCTGGGTAGCCAGCTTTCTTAACTAGCTGAATTAATTAGCTAGCCAGCCAGCTAGCCAACTGAATTAACTAGGTCACTACCTAGCTAGCAAGTTGGGGAGTCAGCTGACTTAACTAGCTGTTTTAACTAGCTAGCCTGCTTTCTAGCCAGTTGAACTTACTAGTTTGCTACATAACTAGCCAGTTGGCTATCCAGCTGAATTAACTAGGTGACTTTTCTTGCTAGCAACCTGTCTAGCTAGCTGACATCACTGGCAAGCAACAAACCTAGCCAGCTGTCTAGTCAGCTGACTTAACTTGGTCACTTAAATATATGGCCAGCTTTCTAGACAGCTGGCATAACTAGTTAGTTACCTAGCTACCATGCTGGCTTGACAGCTGACTTAAATAGCTGAATTAACTAGCTAGCCAGCTGACTAGCCAACTGAATTATTTGCCTAGCTGCCTAGCTAGCCAGCAGGCTAGCAAGCTGACTTAACTAGTTGATGTAACAAAGTAGCCAACTGGCTAGCCAGCAGAATAAACTAGCTAGCGACTTAGCTAGATAGGTGAATAGCCAACTGACTTAGCTAGCTGACATAACTAGACTCCTGATGGCTAGCCAGTTGACTTTACTAGCTACATACCTACATAGCCCATTGGCTTGCCAGCGGACATAACTATCTAACTACCCAGTTAACCTGCTGTCCAGCATAATAACTTAACTAAGTGACTTAACTAGCTAGCTAGATGGCTAGCCAACTGACTTAACTAGCTAGTTATCCTGCTAGGCACCTGGCTAGCCAACTGACTTACCTCGCTGACTTAACTAGTTAGCAAGCTCCCTTCAGTAGCTTACTTAACTAGCTAGCTTCTTAATTGGCCAGCTGACTTAACTAGCTGATTGAACTAGCTACCTACCTAATTAGCTATCATGTAGCTAGCTGACTTAACTAGCTGACTTATCTATCTAGCTAGCTGCCATATCTAGCTGACTTATCTACCTAGCTTTCTAGTTACCCAGAGGATTTAAGTAGCTGAAAGAACTATCGAGCCAGCAGGCAACCCTTCTGATGTAACTAGTTTTTTAACCAGCTAGCCAGCTGGCTAGACAATTAACTTCACGAGCTGACTTAACTAGATAGCCAGCTAGTTAGCCTGTTGACTGCACTAGCTGACTTAATTCGCTGTCCAGCTGGCTAGCCAGCTGACTTAATTGCCTAGCTACATATGTAGTCAGCAGCCTAACCAGCTGATTTAATTAGCTGACATAATGAAGTAGCCAGCTGGCTAGCCAGCAGACTTAACTAGCTAGCTACCTGGCTAGGCAGCTGGATAGCCAGCTGAATAAACTAGATGACATAACTAGATAGTTTGATGTCTAGCCAGTTGGCATAACTAGCTACCTACCTACATAAACCACTGACTTGTTAGCTGAATTAATTACCTACCTACCTAGCTAATCTGCTTTCCAGCGTGCTGACTTAACTAGGTTATTTATCTAGCTAACCAGCTGGTTAACCATCTGTCTTAAATAGCTAGCTACCTTACTAGGCAGCTGGCTAGCCAGCTGACTTACCTAACTAACTTAACTAGCTAGCCAGCTGCCTTATCTAGCTGACTTAACTAGCTAGCCACCTAGCTAACCAGCTGACTTAAGTAGTTGGCTTAATATGTAGCTACCAAGCTAGAAAGCTGACTGGCCAGATGACTTAACTAGCTTACTTAATCTGCTAGCCAGCTTACTGGCCAGTTGATTAACTAGCTTGCCAGCTGGCTGGTGAGCTGAATTAACTAGCTGTCTTAACAAGCTAGCTGGCTGGCTAGCCTGCTGACTTAGCTAGCTAGCTATCTAACTAGCCAGCTGGAAAGAAAACTGAAATAACTAACTGACTTAACTAACTATCCAACTTGAAGCCAGCTGACTTAACTAGCTTGTCTACCTAGCTATCCAGCTGGCTAGCTAGCTGATTTAACTACTTGACTTAACCAGCTATCCAGCTTACTAGCCAGCTGACTCAACCAGATGACTTAACTAGTGAGTCTGATTGCCAGCCAGCTGACTTAACTAGCTCTCTACCTAGCTAGTTACCTGGCTGGACAGTTGAATTAACTATCTGATTTATTTAGCTAGTGAACTGATTAGCCAACTGAGTTAACTCACTCACAAACTAGCTAGTCTGCTGTCAAACCACCTGACAAAACTAGCTGACTTAAATAGCTGGCCTGATTGTTAGTCAGCTGAATTAACTAACTTGCTGTATAGCTAGTGAGCTGGCTAGCCTGCTGACTTAACTAGGTGACTTAACTCTCTAGCCAGCAGACTACACAGCTGTCTTGACTATTTAGCTACCTAGCTAGCCAGCTGTCATGCGAGCTGAATTATCTAGGTAACATAACTAGCTAGCCAGGTGGCTACCAGGCTGATTTAATTTCCTAGCTACCTAACTAACCAGCTGGATAGCCATCTGACATAACTAGCTAGCTACCTACGTAGCCCACTGGTTTTCCAGCTGATTTAGCTACCTAGCTACCTAGCTAACCAGCTGGCTAGTGAGCTGACTTAACTAGGTTGTTTAACTAGCAAGATAACTGACTAGCCAGCTGACTTAACTAGCTAGATACCTAGTTAGACAGCTGGCTATCCAGCTGTTTAGTCAGCTGATTATACTACATGACTTTACTAGCTTACCAGCTGACTAGGCAGCTGACAATTTCCAAGTTACCTAGGGAGCCAGCAGCCCAATCAGCTAACTTAACTAGCTGACTAAACGAAGTAGTCAGCTTGCTAGCAAGCAGACTCAACTAGCTACCTATCTAGCTGGACAGAGTGATAGCCAGCTGACTTAACTAGCTGACATAAGAAGATAGCCTGATGGCTAGCCAGCACACTTAACTAGCTTCCTACTTACATAGAACTCTGGTTTGCCAACTGATTTATCTACCTAACTACCTAGCTAACATGCTGACCAACGAGCTGACTTAACTATGTGATTGAACAAGCTAGCCAGCTGGCTAGCCAGCTGATTTAACTAGCTAGGTACCCTGCTAGGTAGCTGGCTAGCCAGCTGATTTAACTCACTGACTTAACTTGCTAGATACCTGTATAACCAACTGGCTTAACTAACTGCTTAACTAACTAGCTTCCTAGCTAGCCAGCTGGCTGGCCAGCTGAAATAACTAGCTGACTTAATTAGCTAACCAGTTTTCTGGCTAGATGAAATAACTAGCTGACTTAATTAGCAAACCTGCTGGTTTACTTACTTGACTATCTGACTTTACTAGCAAGCTAACTGACTGGTCTGCTGAATTAACTAGCTGACTTAACCAGCTAGCCAGCTGGATAGCTATTTATGTCAGCAAGTTAATTCTGCTGACTTCCCAGCTGGCTAACTAGCTAGCTACCTAGCTAACAAGCTGACTTAAATAGTTAGCTGCCCTGAGAGCTAGCTGACTTAACCAGCTAGATAACTAGTTAGCTTAATCCTTATCTAACTTACTGGCTAGGTGACTTAATCATCTGACTTATTAGCTAATGAGCTGGCTAGCTGACTTAACCAACTGACTTAACTCGTTCATTATCTAGCTATCTAGCTGACCATGCATCTGACTTAACTCGTTAGTTAACTAGCTACCTAGCCTAGTCAATTAGGTGACTCAGCCCATTTCCTAACTAGCGAACTAGCTGACTCAATCCGCTGGATTAACGCATTAGTTAACTACCTAACAACCTGACTCAACCTGCTGACTTAACACTTTAGCTAACTAGCTAGCTAGCTGTCTTAACCAGTGGAATAAATTTGAAGCTGGCTTAACTAGCTGACTTGGCTACCTGACTTAACTACTTAGATAGCTGAGTTCACTGCTGACTTAACTAGTTAACTAGTTGACTTATCTACCTGAATTAAATATTTAGCTAACTATTTAACTGGCTGAATAACCAGTTGACTTAACTAATTAGTTAACTAGTTAGGTAGAAGATTAAGTATCTGAATTAAATAGCTGACAAGTGAGCTCTCTGACTTAGCTAGGTGACATAGTTAGTTAGCTAGGTAGCCAGCTGACTTAGCTAGCTGACTTAACTAGTTGGCTAATCAGATAGGTAGGTGACTTAACGAGTTGGGTAATGAGTTATATAACTGTTTTAACTAGTTGGCAAACGAGTTAAATAGCTGACTTAACTAGATGGTTAACGAGTGAGCTAGGTGACAACTTGTAGGCTGATGAGTTGGCTGACTAGTTAGCTGGTTTAACACGTTGGTTGACTACTTGGCCGACTTGTTACCTGGGTTAACAAACTGGCCGACTAGTCGGCCCACTATTTAGCTGGGATAACTAGATGAATGATGTGTTGTCTCCCTATTTAGCTCGGTTCAGTAGTTGGCTGACTAGTTTGCTGACCTAACTAGTTGGCCGACTATTTGGCAGACTATTTAGCTGAACTAATTAGTCTGCTGACTAATTAGCTGACCTAACTTTTCGGCTGACTAGTTGGCCCACTAGTCGGCTGATTGGTTAGCTTACTTAATTAGTGGGCCGCATAGCAGGCCAACCGTTTAGCTGACTTAACTAGTCAGCCAGAGAGTGAGCTGACACGTGAGCTGACGTAACTAGTCGGCTGGTGAGTGAGCTGACTGGTTTGCTGAATTAACTAGTCAGATGGCTAATGAGCCTACGCATGCTCCCCCATAACTAGTCGGCTGGTGAGTGAGCTGACTGGTGAGCTGATTTAACTAGTTGGTTGGTGAGTAAACGACAAGTTAGCTGACCTTTTGGCCTTTGAGCGAGTGGACAAGTTAGTTGACCTGATGACTGGCGAGCGAGATGACTAGTTTCTTGACCAGTTTGCATGTGAGCGAGTCTATTAGTTAGCTAAGCTGATGGAAAGCTAGGAAGGTCACTAGATAGTTGCAAGCCGACCAGTTAGCTAAGTAACTAAATGATTTGCTACCTGACTTAACTAGCTGGCTGACTATCTAGCTGACTATTTAGCTTATATAACTGGCTAGCAAACAAGTTATATAGCTGTCTAGTTAGCTGACTTAAATACCTAGGTAACTGGCTAGTTAGCTAGGTAGCAGACTTAAATATCAAGCTGACTAGCTAGCAGACTTAACTAGCAAGCTGACTAGGAACCTGAGTATTTAGATGACTTACATGCTAGCTGAATATTTACCTCACTTGCTAGCTGACTTAACTCCTAGCTGGCTAGCTACCTGGTTTAACTAGCTGACTAGATATATGGCTGGCTAGCTGGCTAACCAGCTGACTTAACTAGTTAGCTACCTTGTTGTCTAGACGGCTAGACAACTTGCTTAACTAGATAGCTATCTGGCTGGTTAGCTTCCTAGGCAGCCAGCTAACTAGATAGCAGGCTGGCCAACTGGCTAGCCAGCCAGCTTAAATAGCCAGCTGACTGGCTGGACAGTGGGATAGACAGCCTGCTTAACTAGCCAGGCACCCTGCTGGTCAACCGGCTAGCCAGCCAGCTTAACTGTCTGTACACCTACCTGAGCAGCCTTCTAACCAGCCGGCTTAACTTGCCAGCCACCTAGCTAGCCAGTCAGCTAACCAACTGACTTAAATAGCTGACTTAACGAGATCACCAGTTTTCTAGCAAGTTGAACTAACTAGCTTGCTACATAGCTATCCAGTTGGCTATCCAGCTGA
>NW_007249433.1:7978-10603 GCF_000164805.1 Carlito syrichta
GCTGCCATAACTAGACGCCTGATCGCTAGCCAGCTGACTTAACAAGCTACCTACCTACATAGCCCACTGGCTTGCCAGCTGACTTAAGTACTTAACTACCTAGCTAACCTGCATGTCAGGCAGCTGACAACTAGTGGACTTAACTAGCTAAACAGCTGGCAGCTCATCTGAACTAACTAGATTTTTAACTAGCTCTCAAGCTGCCTAGACACATGACTTAGCTGACTTAACTAGCTACTCAACAGGATAGCCAGTTGACTAAACTAGCTGAAATACCTACTGGCCAGCTGGCTAGTCAGCTGACTTAATTGCCTAGATATCTAGCTAGCTAGCAGCCATGCTAGCTGACTCAGCTAGCTGATTGAACTAAATAGCCAGCTGGCTAGCCAACACACTTAACTAGCTCTCTACATACCTAGACAGCTGAATAACCAGCTGACTTAACTAGCTGACATAACTAGATAGCCTAATGACTAGCCAGCTGACTTAACCAGAAACCTACCTACATAGTCTGCTGCCTTGCCAGCTGACTTAACAACCTAACTACCTAGCTAACGTGCTGGCCAGCGAGCTGACTTAACTAGGTGACAACTAGCTAGCCATCTGGCTGACTAGCTGACTTAACTAGATAGATACCCTGATAGGTATCTGGCTAGCCAGCTGACTTAACTAACTGACATAACTAGCTAGTGAGTTGACTTAACTAGCTGGCTTAACTAGCTAGCTATCTAGTTAGCCAGATGACTTAACTATCTGACTTAATTAGATAGCTACCTAGCTAGCCAGCTGGCTGGTCAGCTGACTTGACTAGCTGACTCAATCAGCTAGCCAGATGGCTAGCCAGCTGGCTTAACTAGCTGAATCAACTAGATAGATTGCTGACTGGTCAGCTGAATAAATTAACTGATTTAACCATCTAGCCAGCAGTGTAGCCAGCTGACTTAACTAGCTAGCTACATAGCAATCCAGATCGGAAGCAAGCTGAATTAAGTAGCTGAATTAAATAGCTAGCCAGCAGGATAAGCAGGTGACTTAACTATCTTGCTACCTAGCTAGACAGCTGGATAGCCAGCTAACTTAATTAGTTGACTTAACCAGCTAGCCACCTGGTTAGCCAGCTGAATCCTCTTGTTGACTTAACAAGTTAGCCAGCTGTCTAGTCATCTGACTTCACTAGTTATCTACCTAGCTAGCTCACAGCTAGCCAGTTGACTTAACGAGCTGACTTAATTAGTTAACCATCTGGCTAGCCAAATTACTTAACTGGCTTGCTATCTAGCTAGCCAGCTGGCTAGCCAGCTGACTAAACTAGCTGACTGAAATAGCTGGCCTGCTTGCTAGTCAGCTGAATTAACTAGCTTGCTATATCACTAGGCAGCTGACTAGCCAGCTGACTTAACAAGGTGACTTAACTAGCTAGCCAAGTGTCTAGCCAGTTGATTTAAGTAGCAAGCTACCTTGCTTGCCAGCTGGCTACGCAGCTGACTTAACAAGGTGTCTCAACTATCTAGCCAGTGGGCTAGACATCTGGCTTAACAATCTAGCGACCTAGCTAGCCAGGTGTCTAGGCAGCTGACTTAACTAGGTGACTTTACTAGCTAGCCAGCTGTCCAACAGGGTGTCCTAACTACCTAGCTACCTAGCTACTCAGTTCGATATCCAGCTGTCTTAACTAGGTAGCTACCTATGTAACCCACTGGCTTGACAGCTTACATAACTACCCAGCTACCTAGCCAACCAGTTGGCTACAGAGCAGACTTAACTTGGTTACTTAACTAGCTAGCTAATTAGCTAGCCAGCTGACTTAACTAGCCAGCTTCCCAGCTAAGCAACTGGCTAGCCAGCTGACTTAAATCACTGACTTAACTAGATAGCAAGCTGACTTAACTAGCTTACTTAATCAGCTAGCTACCTAGCTAGACAGCTGGGTAACTAGCTGTCTTAAACATCTAGCTACCTAGCTAGATATCCAGCTAGCCATCTGCCATAATTAGCTAACTTAACTAGTTACCCAGCTGATATAACTAGCTGACTTATATAGCTAGTTTTCTAGCCAGCTAGTTGACTGAACTAGCTGAAATAACTAGCTGGCCAAATGGCTAGCCATCTAACTTAACTAGCTTTTTAACTAGTTAACCAGCTGACTTGTAGAGTTGACTTAACTACCTAGCCTGTTGGTTGCCAGCTGACTTAATGAGTTGACTTAACTACCTACCCTGCTGGTTGCCAGCTGACTTAACTGGCTGACTTAACCAGCTACTCAGCTGCCTACCCAGCTGACTTACGTAGCTGGCTACCTATCTAGCCAGCTGGTAAGCCAGGTGACTTACCTTGCTGACTTAAGATAGCAAGCTCTCTAGCCAGCTAACTAATCTAGCTAGGTACCTACCTAGCCAGCAAGCTAACCAGCTGATTTAACTAGGTGAATTGAAGAGTAAGCCTGCTGGCTAGCAAGCTGACTTTTCTTGCTTGCTACTTACCTACCCAGCTGGCTAGACAGATGAGTAAACTAGATGATTTTAACAGCTAGCCAGTTGGCTACCCAGCTGATTTAACTTACAGACATCACTAGCTAGCCAGGTAGCTATCTATCTTATTTAACTATCAATTACCTACATTGCCAGT
>NW_007249434.1:0-8128 GCF_000164805.1 Carlito syrichta
ATTGATCCAGGAGTTGTTTAGCATTATGCTGTTTAGTGACCATGTCTTTGTGGGTTTTGGAGGGATCTTGTTGTTGTTAATGTTTATTTTTATTCCACTGTGGTCCGAGAAGGTGCATGGTAGAATTTTGGTCCTTTTGAATTTATTATGCTTGATTTATGGCCGATAATGTGGTTGATCTTGGAATACGTCCCATGCGGTGATGTGTGGAATGTGTATTCTGTGGTCTTTGGATGGAGTGTTCTGTAGGTATCAATTAAGTCCATTTGGTCCAGAGTCACATTGAGTTTCCGGATCTCATTGCTAATTTTTTTCCCGATAATCTGCCGAGGGTTGTGAGTGGGGTGTTAAAGTCCCCAGTTATGATGGTGTTAGAGTCAATATTTTTCTTTAGTTTTCCTAGGAGTTGCTTTATAAAAGTTGGTGCACCTATGTTAGATGCATATCTGTTTAGGATAGATATTTCTTATTGATGGAGTGAACCTTTTAACATTATGTAGTGGCCCTCTGTAGCTTTTTAAATTTTTGATAGCTTAAATGGTATTTTGTCTGAAATTAGGATCGCGACTCCTCCTTTCTTTTGTGTTCCATTCGCCTGGAAATTTGTTTCCCACCCTCTTACTTTGAGTCTGTGCATGTCCTTTCTAGTGTGATGGGTCTCTTGAAGGCAGTATATTGTTACCTGGTGATATTTTATCCATTTTGCCATTCTATGTCTTTTCAGTGGTGCATTTAGTCCATTCAAATTCAGGCTAATTATTGAAATATGAGAGTTTGTCCCTGTCATAGAGTTCTTATAGAGTTGTTCTTCCATTTGGTTTATTGTCTTTCTTTTGTGTTTGGGGTTGGTTCATGTGTATTTTATTCTTTTTCCTGTACTCTTGTGAAGAACATTGCTCTTTTTTTCCTCTTTTCTTCTGTGTTTAGTACTTTCTTAAGTGTTTCATGTAGAGGTGATTTGGTGGCAGCATAAGTTCTTAGGGATTGGATATCTGGGAAAGATTTTAATTCTCCCTCGCTGATGAAGCTTAATCTGGCAGGGTAGGTTATTCTTGGTTGAAATTGTTTATCTTTTAGGACTTTGAAGATAGGGCTGCAAGCTCTCCTAGCCTGCAGGGTTTCTGTAGATAAATCTGCTGCTATTCTAACTGGTTTTCCATGGAGGGTGATCTAGCCTTTTTCTCTTGCTGCCTTTATGATATTTTCTTTTACACCTCCTTTGTTTAGGCGAATTATTATGTGTCTAGGAGTTAGTTTTCTTATTTGTTGTCTTGCAGGGGTTCTCTGGATCTCTTGTGTTTGAGTTTTTGCTTCATTGATTAGATAAGAGAAGTTTTCTTGAATGATCTCATGGAAGGTTTGTTCCAATGTGGTCTCTGTGTCTCTTTTTGCCTCAGGCAGGCCAATTACTTTTAGGTTAGGCCTCTTGAGGTAATTGCTCATCTCTTGAAGGTTTTTTTCTGTCTTTTGAGCTTGTTTTCTGTGTTTTGAGAGTTTGGGTTAGTTCTATATTTTGATCCTCAAGCTCTGAGATTCTTTCTTCTGCTTGGGTAATTCTGCTTTCCATGCTTATCAGTTTATTGCTTATTTCATTCACAGTATTCTTTATTCCTGTTATCTCAGATATCAGCTCCTTTCTAGTTTCTTCTTGAGTCTCCTCAATTCTTTTTAATCTCTCCATTAATGTCTTGATATCTATGTTTGTATTTTGAGACCAGTCATTCTGGGGGCTCTTTGTTGTTTGCATTCCGAAGTCAGTTTTCTCAGTGTCTGCCCTCCCAGGAGTCTGGGAGAGACCTATATTCTTCTTTTGGTTTTTCTTCATTTGTGTAGATTTTTCTTTCTCGTCCCTTAGTGGATAAAGTCCCTTGAGTTCTAATCTCCAGCCTCTCCCCTCTGTTTTTGTTGCTGTCAGTTAGCTTTTTGCCTGGGAGATCTGTGACACTGGTCTCTATTCAGCGTAGGGGAGGGGCTTTGTCTCCTGTTTAATGACATCATTGTGGGAACCAAAGTGGAGGCTCTGCTAGGTGGGCGGGGTGATGCGATGTAAATATGCCTTGAAAATGGCGGAGGTGGTGGTTTTACTTTCACTTTTAGGGGTGCTCCTGTGGGTCTCTAGGCGGGACCAGCTGCACAGCTGGGTGCTGTATCCGGGGTGCCACCAGCAGGCTGGTGTGGAGGAGAGGGCCAGGGCATTCCCTCATCTGGACCTGGAAGCCCGTGATTGGCACCTTACACCATCTTGGGGTTCTGCCCCCTTACACAGGCTTGTGGTCGCACACTGCCTCAACCAGGGTGGGCCCGGGGCTTCAGATCTCCAAAGCTCCAGAGGGCAGGTGGTGGCTCTGGGTTCCTCACAGGGCACTTTAGCCAGAAATGGGACTGGTATCTCTGAGGGGCGGGTGCTCAGAGCCTTCCTGGGTGACCAGCAGCTTGGCGCTGGGTGCTGGTCATGACGATATAGCCAGTGATGGAGCTGGGATTCGGGATTTGGGATTCCCCAGCCAGCTGGAATCACATATAGTGGAGCAGCCGTGGTCCAGTTGCAATGTGTGGCCCTGCCTGGGACCAAAAGTCCCCAGGTCTCATACCAGTGCGGCTGGCGGTGGGCAGGGGGGTGCAGGAAGAAAAGTAATAGTCTTTTTGGGAACTCATGTTCGGAGAGTCTCACGGATCCACCTATGCCATTGCCATCTTCAGGTCGCCTCTTTCACTCTACTTTTTATTGTCTTTTAGAGTATACTCCTACTACTTATACATTAAAAAGTCAACTTTATTTATTTATATTTTTTGAGTTGGAGTCTCGCTCTGTCACCCAGACTGGAGTGCAGTGGTCGCTCCCAGCCACTGCAACCTCAACCTGCTGGGCTCCGGTGATCCTTCCACCTCCGCCTTCCAAGTAACTCGAGTCTTTGATTTATTTAAGCCATATTTTATAGTTCTCCCTGTAGAGATATTTCACCTCTTTAGTTAGGGTTATTGTTTGTAAATGAATTTTTTTGTGGCTATTTCAAATGGGATTGTGTTTTTTATTTGATTTTCAGCTTGTTTGTTGTTGGTGTATAAAAACGTAACTGATTTCTGCACATTGATTTTTACCCTGGGACGACACTGAAGTCATTTATAAGTGCTCGTTTTTGGTGGAATTTTTAGAGTTGTCTAAATAAAGAATTATGTCTTCTACAAAGAGAGATCACTTGAATTTCTCTTTTTTCTCTATTTGGGTATCTTTTATGTTTTTCTCTTGCCTGATGGGTCTTGCTAGAATTTCCAATACCATGTTATAAAAGTGGTGCAAGTGGGCGTCCTTGTCTTATTCTGACGTTTAAAGATAATGGACAGCAAGGTTGGTTCCATGTTTTTGCTATTGTGAAGAGAGTTGAATAAACAAGCATGTGCAAGAATCTTTTTTGTAGGATGATGTGAGTTTCTCCGGGTATATTCCCAGACGAGGAATTGCTAGGTTGGATGGAAGGTCAATTTCTAGTTCTTTTAAAAATCGCCACACTGTTTTCCATAGAGATTGAACTAGTTTGCACTCTCACTAACAGTGTGGAAGCATTCTCTTTTCTCTGCATCCTCGCCAACATCTGTTGTTTTTTTGTTTTATTAATGATGACCATTCTTACTGGAGTTAGCTGGTATCTCAGAGTGGTTTTGATTTGCATTTATCTGATGATTTGTGAGGCTGAGTATTTTCATGTGTCTGTTGGTTGTTTGTATGTCTTCTTCTGAGAAATGTCTATTCATATTTTTTGCCCACTTTTTGATTGGGTTTTATTTTTCTTTTCTTTCAGCTTGTTTGAGTTCCTTGTGGATCATGGATGTTAGGCCTTTGTGAGATACATAGTTAGCCAATATTTTTCACATTCAAAATCATTGTGAAAAAGATAGTTGCATTTCTATACACCAACAATAAACAGGCGTAAAACCAAATAAAAAAACACAATCCCACTCAAAATAGCCAAACAAAAAGAATGAAATACTTTGGCATCTTCCTAACCAGAGAAGTAAAAGACGTTTACAATAAAAACTACAAAGCACTGCTCAAATAAATCAAAGATGACACAAAAAATGGAAAAGCATTCCATGTTCATGAATTGGGAGAATAAATATTGTTAAGATGTCCATCCCACCCAAGACAATCTACAGTGCAATGCAGTACCTATCCAAGTACGAAAATCATTCTTCTCAGATCTGGAAACAACAATACAGAAATTCATATGGAAACAAAAAAAGAGCACAAATAGTCAAAATAATCCTTAGCAAAAGAAACAAAGCAGGAGGTATCACAATTCCAGACTTTAAACTATACTATAAGGCTACAATAATCAAAACAGCCTGGTACTAGTACAAGAACAGGCATACAGAACAATGGAACAGGATAGAGATGCCAGTAAAAAAAAACTTGATCTCTAAACCAACTCATCTTTGACAAAGTCATCAATAACAACCGCTGGGAAGACGAGACCTTATATAGCAAATGGTGCTGAGAAAACTGGATGATCACATGCAGAAGAATGAAACAGAACCCCTATTTATCACCGTACACAAAAATCAACTCTCAATGGATCAAAGACCTGGAGTTAGTAAAACCTCAAACTGTAAGACTCTTAGAAAAGGTAAGAACTACCCTTTTGCACATTGAAATAGGCAAATAATTCTTGATCATAGCCCCACAAGTCTATGCCTTAAAACACAAGATAGACAAGTGAGACCTCATCAAACTGAATACCCTTTTTGCACAGCAAAATAAACCATCAAGAGAAGGGTTTGATTTTTTATTTTTATTTTTATTTTGTATTTTGTATTTGTATTTTGTATTTCTTTTTCCTTCCAGCAGTAATTTTTTGACTTTCCAAAAGTGGAAAATTCAAAAAAGCTACTTTTTGCTTCGCAGCTCTAAGTCCAATGGGTAATAGAGCATGACAGGTTAACTTTGAAGACTAGAAGTCTACGTTGTATAAGGGGAGGGAGAGAGCAACATTTTGGATGTTGTTGAGTCACCATTAACAAAAAGCCTGGTTTCAGCCAGTGTAAGGAGAAAGGAGTTGGCTCCTTTCTATAAACTTTGATAGTTCAAGGTAGGCATTTTCTCCTATTGACTACACACAGTGGGAGAAATGCCATTTTTTAAAAAGCAAAACTGGGCAACATCAGAAGAATATTGAGTACTGGAAAATCAAACATGATAAATGTTTATTAAACCTCAGTTTATTTAATAAATGTAACATAGAAGGTACTCAATATATGTTTGTTAACTGATAAACGCATCCCTAAAAATTATTTGCTGGTATTTAAATCCAGAGCTTGAAGAAGCATGTCACTTCCTGGTTTGTGTGAGTATTTATGAATCTGTAAATGAGGTGTCACTAAGCTTCACTAGACTCTGAGAACAAATTATATTATATTCCAATTAAACAAAATCCAGGTCAAATTTACATGATTAATAATCAATACTAGGACAGTATTTCTGAGCGTCTCACAATGTTCTCATGAGTCTATAATTTCTCTTGTTTTACGTTGTCTAGTAAATCAAAAGCATATATGAAAGACACACACACACACACACACACACACACACACACACACACACACACAATGGAATTATCTTTGGAGGGCAGGCCTCTTGCAGTGTACTTGGAATTTGTTCCTCCAGATCAAATGGTCAACCGAAGTTTTTTGTGGAAGTTCAGAAAAGATTATGTCACAATTTGCAAAAGAAATATCCCGAGTTATGGCAAACAGGACTCCTCCTTCCACCATGACAGTGCACCTACCCACATCGCTCTGAGTGTTCACCAGTTTTTGACCAAAAATGTCATGACCCCTATGCCCCACCCTTCTTATTCACCAGTTCCCACCCCGAGAAACATGTTTTTGTTATTGTTGTTGTTGTTTCCCTAGGCAAAAAAAGTCCTCAAAGGGAAATATTTGCTGATGTGGAAGAGTGAAAAAAATGGCAGAAGCACTAAAAGTCATCAAAATTGATGAGTTCAAAAACTGTTCTGAGCAGTGGAAAAGCTGTCTCAATAGGTCTATTGCATCAAACAGAGAGATTTTTGAGGGTGACTGAAATTTAAACATGTAAGAATAATTACACAATTTTTAATAAATAAATTCCACTTTTCTGGGGTACCCCTTTACATGCCGCATTCCCTATTGGTTCCCAGTAACACTAATATTGCTGTCATTTTCTGAGGATTTGCCAAGTCTGGGGTTTGCTCATGGCACCCCAATTGTTTGCTGAGTGAATTTTCTTCCAAACCAGGTTTAAAGTTGCTAAGCTCAAAGTTAAAATCTTGTCTCTTCTTCTCCCCTCATCAAGCTAAATCTTCCCCTTACTTCTCAGTTGATAAATTCAACCTCAGTGTGTTCACTTCTTCAATGTCACAACAAATAAACAGAACAACGCAAGGAAGAGGGACAGATCCTTTTCCTCTGAGAAAATTCTTTACAACTGGACTCACAACAATTTTAATAGCCCCCTCACCCCAAGATATCACTAAGTACAGTTGTACATCTTCAATTACCATCTTTGTCTTGGAATGTAATTACTATAGCGAGATATTTGATTGTCTCTTAATGCCTGTATGATCAAACATGTGCTTATGGAAAACAAAAATCCCTAGTATTCTGTAGTCAAAAATAATGAGATAATATAGTTCAAAAATTACTATCTTATAATGTCTGCCATGACTACCTTTTTTAAAAATTGCAATCTCCTTCATGCCCTTTATGCTCTTCTATTTTTAAATTTTTTCACATCATTTATCACAATCTGGCAAATAGTCAACCTAATTATTAGATATGTTGTTTATTTCCATCTGCCTCTTCTAGAATGTAAAATTCATAAGAGCAAGAATTCATTTTATTCTTTGACATATTTCAAGTGCCAGAATAGCATCTTGCAATAAATACTAAGTTAATATACATTTGTTGAAAAAAAATAAATGAGTCAATTATTTTAATTTACATATTCTTCTTTATTTTTCCTCAAGCATAATCATCTTCTTTTGTCTCTATCTTGTAAAAGACTTAAGTATCAATATCACCCACTCTTGGCACAAGATTTCCCTGCAAAATCTCTAGTGCCAATCAGAAATCTGAACACTTCAGTTCTCCTTAGACCAAATCCTTTATTGGGGTTTTCAATTCACTCCAAGTCTGCCAAATAGATCTCAGTATGTCTGAACCCCAGTTGTAGAAATGAGTTGAGTTTTTTGCCACTTTCTGCCCAGTCCCATAAAAAATTTCTATCACTCTCGTATAAAATAATATATAAAAATAGACATTTGGGAAGGAGAAGATTACCTTACCTGCACATGCCAAACACACCTAAATTTTTGCTGTAACTGATACCTTTTATAAAGAAAAACAGCAATAATGAGAACTTTGGAACAGCTGCTTCAGGGTGCCAATTTGTTGAAGTATCACCTCTTCCCCTATCTTGGCCCATAATCCAGCAATTTCCACCCTTATAGACCTAGTACAAAGTGTGTGTGTGTGTATGTGTGTGTGTGTCTAATAAGGAAGTCTCTTTGAAACTTGAGAGGAATAAATGAGAATTGGGGCCTGATATAGACCAAAGAAGGTTAATGAATGGCTACATCTCCAGGTCTAGCTGTTGTGCAGTGTGTCTGGAATCATGTAATGAGAAAAGAGGCAGGAGGGATGAGCAGAAGGGAGCCAGACTGGGCAATGAAATGGGAAGAAATTCAGAAGATGTAACATCTCAGAACTCAAGTAGAAAAAAATGTTTCAAATAAAGGAAGATCTATAATGCCAAATGCTGCGAGGTATCTTATAGTTGAAGAACTCAGAAGCAGGAAACTAGCAGAATCAAGGTCTTTGGAAATCATGCCAAGAGTAGAATAAAAGAAATTAGAAAATGAAAGTCTGAATGAGAAGAGTTAGAATTAGGACAGAGAGCATAATCAAATATTTTAATTTTTAAAGTAGTCTTCCTATAAAAGAAAGCTTAAAATAGTTAAAAGAGAGATTTAGAAGGATTTATTTTTAATTTTTTAAAGACAGAATTTATTGTAGTATTTTGTATGTAAGAAGAATTGATCCAAAAGAAAAAATATATATTCTTTGGAAAAAGAAGGGATAATTACAGATACAC
>NW_007249434.1:8608-9773 GCF_000164805.1 Carlito syrichta
AAAATTAACTCAAAAATGACTCAAGACTTAAACATAAGACCTGAAATTAAAAACAAAAATCCTAGTAGAAAACCTAGGGGAAAAAACTTTTTTGGACAAAGACCTAGGCAAGGATTATAAGGAAATGCAAAACAACTTAAAAGGAAATGCAGTGAAAACAACAATCGCATTAAAAACAGGGCAAAAGGCCAGGCTCAGTGGCTCAGTCTGTAATCCCAGCACTTTGGGAGGCCGAGAAGAGAAGATTGCCTGAGCCCGCGCGTTCAAGACCCGCCTGGGCAACTTGGCGAGACCTCGTCTCTATAAAAAATAAAAAACTAGCCGGATGTGGAAGCACGCGCCTGTAGTTCCAGCTACTTGGAAGGCTGAGGTGGAAGAATCGCCGGAGCCCAGCAGGTCAAGACTGCGGTGGCTGGGAGTGTGTCACTGCACTCCAGTCTGGGCGACAGAGTGGGACTCCAACTCAAAACAAAACAAAACAAAGCAAAACAAAAAACTGGGCAATGGACATGAACATACATTTCTCAAAAGAAGAAAGACAAGTGGCCAACAAACACATAAAAAATGTTCAATATCACTAATCACCAGATAAATGCAAATTAAAACCATACTGAGATACCACCTTATACCTGTTAGAACGGCTGATTAAAAAATAAAAAAAGTAAAAAAAAAAATATTGGCATGGATGCAGAGAAAAGGCAAGCCATATTTATGGTTGATGAGAATGTAAATTAGTTAAAACTCTATGGAAAACAGTATGGATATTTCACAAAGAACTAAAAATGGAACTACCATTTGACCCAACAATCTCACTGTTGGGTATCCGCCCAAAGCAAAATAAATCATTATATAAAAGGACACCTGTATTTCTCTTTTCATTGCAGCACTATTCTCAATAACAAAGACATGGAGCCAACCTAAGTGCCTGTGAAAAGTTGGATAAAGAAAATTATGTATATATATTCCATTATGTGTGTGTGTGTGTGTGTGTGTGTGAGAGAGAGAGAGAGAGAGAGAGAGAGAGAGGGATAAGGGTCCGGTTTCAGTCTTCTGCATATGGCTAGCCAATTTTTTCAGCACCATTTATTGAATAGGTGGCCCTTTCCTCATTGTTTATTTTTGTAGAGTTTGTCAAAGATCAGTTAGTTGTAGGTATGTGGCTTAC
>NW_007249435.1:0-7179 GCF_000164805.1 Carlito syrichta
ATCAGGAGCTGTTGGCGGAGTCCCCTTGACTGTAAGCAGGTCCCTGTGCTCCAGTCTGGGCTGCAGAGTGGGATCCTGACTCAGAATAATAATACCAACCACCACCCCCACCACAACTACAGGCCATGCTCAGGGGTTTAGACTGGCATCCTGGCCCTTCAGAGGCCCAGGTGAGTGGACGGCCTAAGCCTACGGTTTTGACACTATCCTGCAACATGGGGAAGACCTCATCTCGACCATCAAAAATAAATCCAAAAATTAACCAAGTGTAGTGGAGCAGTCCTGTGGTTCCAGCAACTCGGGGGGCCGAGGGTGGAGGATAACCTGAGCCAGGCAGGTGGCATCCGCTGTAGCTGTGAGCATGCCCTTGAACTCTGGCTGGGAAGACAGAGCAGGATACCCCAAATATTAATCACCATCACCACCACCACCCCTGACACCCAGAGCAAGGAATCACTCTCAGGGATGAGAGAGGAAAAGGCACTTTCTAGCTTTTCATACACAAGGGATTTCAAAGGTGACCACCAGGCACGTCTGTCCTGTGCCTTTGGCCATGCACCCCAGAAGGCCAGCCTCCACCCTCCACACTTATGCCCCATTGCAAAGACACATGTGAGCTCCCAGAACAGACTACCCCAAGTTAGGGTGGCTGACGGGCACAGAGGGATCAAGGTGATTATTAAAGTTTGTGTCTAGCCCAGTTTCTGGTAGCCTGGTCTGCCACCATCGTGCTGGGGGAGGTCCCCTTCCTCTCCCGATAACTCCATCATTCCCCACCCACCTGAAACTTTCCCTGGGGAACCGTGGTTGCCAATCGTGATGAATGTGGGAGGCTCCTTTTTTTCCCGCCATAATCACCATAGGCTGGGCTGTAGCAAAGTGACTGGATTGTGGCCCTTGACCTGCAGAGTTTAGGCGGTCATCCCCCCTTGGCCCCTGAGCAGTCGGGACTCTGGTGGTCATAATGCCTGACTTTATTTTGCGGATCACTAGCCGAGATGAAGTCTGGCCGTGTCGCCCGGGCTGGTCTTCGACCCCTTGGCTCAGGCAGCCTCACACTCGGCATCCAAGGTTATGGGGCTGATGGCCATGAACCATGGTGGCTGGCCTGGACACACAAGTTCTATCATCGTGTTCAAGAAAAGGAATGCTCCAGGACAGAGGCCACCACAATCCATTAAGAAGGAACCACAGGTGCCACCACCCACGCCTCCAGTGTTTGCGTTCCAGTGAGTGACAAGGTCTCACTACTTGCCTCAGGCTGGTCTCAAAGTCCCAGGCTCTTTCAGTCCCCCACCTTAGCCTTCCAAATCCACAGTCCCATTGTCTGCCAATCCACTGTCTTTGACGAATTGTAGCCTAAGGCTGGGGACTCCTACCCAAATGATCACTGTCTGTTCACTATGATCCCAACTCCATCCACAAATGGATGCTCTTCTATTTGCTATATTTTCCCCTTTTTTCTTTGAGTTGGTGTCTCACTCTGTTACCCAGGGTGGAAGGCAGTAGCTGTCTCCCAGCCACTGCAGACTTGACCTATCGGGCTCTGGCGAGACTTACTTCAGACTTCTGAAGAGCTGGAATGACATGCACACACCACTACCCCTGGTTCATTACTGATGGAGGTTAGAGTCGAGATCTCACCCAAGTGCCTGGGCAGGTCTTGGTCCACAGGCTCAGACCGGCTGCTGGACTAGGTCTCTGAAATCACTGGGTTGATGAGGCTAAACCCCCAGGTCTGACCTCGATCCTTCATCTAAATCAAGCCAGAAGGCCTGACCTGGTGGCTCACACCTGGAATTCCAGTACTCTGGGAGGCTTAGGGGGAGGGATGACTGGAGCAGAGGAGACCAAGGCCAGCCCGGGCCACACGAGACCCTATCTCTTCACCCATACAAACAGGGGATCTTGGGTTGAGGTGCCCGTCATCCCAGCCACTTCAAAACCTGAGGTGGGAGGTTAGCCACAGTATGCGATTGTGAGGCTGGCTGTGAACAACGTTCATGTCCTCGTGCCCCAGCCTGGGTCACAGAGCCAGACCCTGTCTCCAAAAAATCTGAATTATACGTGGATTCTCAACTGTGCACGGTGTGTTCACAGGGTGACTGGCTTTAGAGCTAGGAAAAATGGAATTGGGGGAAGAAATGTCCCCAAGTGAGGGATGTGTCCCTGGCCTTTTTTGCAGAAGGTCCTCATTGCTGAGTCGAAAGGTCAGCCTGCCTGGGACACATTCCTCCCCTCGTAGGGAGAGCAGCAAGAACGCAGCCAGGGAACCTCAGGAACTCCTGCATCAAAGGGTGGCAGCCATTGAGGTGGTTGGGGCTGGAGGGTGCTGAGCATGGGAACCCTCGTATATCAGGGGCATGGGGAAGGACTTAGGGAAGAAGGTTTACAGGAGAATAGATTTCTCAGTTCACTTAAGTTTTCTTTCTTTCTTTCTTTTTCTTTCTTTCTTTCTTTTTTCTCTTTCTCTCTTCCTTTCTTTTTTCTCTTTCTCTCTTCCTTTCTTCCTTTTTTCTATCTTCCTTTCTCCCTTCCTTTCTTTCTTACTTTCTTTTCTTTTCTTTTCTCACAATGTTGCCCAGGCTGCTCTTAAACCACCCAAATCGGGACATCCTCTAGGCCTTTGCCTCCCAAACTGCCACGATCACAGACTTTCCATTTGGTCGACATCCTGGTCCTCCTGCCTGATCTTGAGCCCTGGGCCAGAAGTGATCCTTCTGCCATGCCTCTGGTTTTGCTTGGGATCGTGGAGGGGGCTTGCTCTGGTGTCCAACCTAATCTCTAGCTCCTGGTCTTCAGCCATCTTCCTGTCTAGGCCTCCCAGACTGCTGAAGAGACAGGCATATATTGCGAGGCTGTCCCCCCTCCCCTGATGATTTGAGAGGCATGCCTTCCCTTTCCCAGAGGTGACCCTTTTGAGGAGCATGTGGCTCCAACCCGGGGAAAGAGGCAGGTGTATGTGTGGACGCTCTGGTGGTGACGTGCCCCTGTGCCAGTGGCTCTCCCCTGGGATGACTCAACGGGTGACTATGGCCACCCTTGATGGGTTCCTGGGACATCAGATGGCAGCAGGTCTTGTGATGGGGCCCGAGAGGGGTGTGGAGGCTAGTGCGAGGACACACACCTGTTATCCCTGCGCTCTGGTATGCTTAGGTGCGAGGACAGCCTTTGCACCCAGGTTCAAGTCCAGCCCTGGCACCTTGGTGAGACATCGACTTTAGAAGCAGCCAAAAACATGAGCCAAGCATGGTGCCACACGGCTGTCATTCTGGCACTCGGGAGGCCATGATGGAAGGATTGCTGGAGCCCAGACGGTGGAGGCTGTGGTGGCTGAGAGCAGACCTCTGTGCTCTGGACTGTGTGACAGTGCAGGACTCTGACTCAGAATAATAATACCAACCACCACCACCACCACAGGCAGGGCTCAGGGGCTCAGCATGGCATTGTGGTCCTTCGGAGGCCCAGACAAGTGAACGGCCTGAGGCTGAGGGTTTGACAAGCCCCCAGGACACTGGACAAGACCTTGTATCAGTCATCAAAATTAAATTCAAATATTAGCCAAGTGTGGTGGCGCAGGCCTGTGGTTCCAGCCACTTGGGGGACCTAGGCGCGAGGATCACCTGAGCTCAGCAGGTGGAGTCTGCGGTGGCCATGAGCATGCCCCTGCATTCTGGCCTGGTTGACAGAGTGTGACTCCGACTCCAAATAGTAATAATCACCACCACCACCACCACGGCCACCCAGCCCTAGGAGTCATCCTCAGGGATGGGAGAGAAAAAGGCACTTTCCAGTCTGTCATTCATAGGATATTTCAAAGGTGACCACAGGGCACGTTCATTCCGTGTATTTGGCCATGCGCCCCAGAAAGCCTGTCTCCACCCTCCAGACTTGTTCCCCAAAAAAGACACCTGTGAGTTCACAGAAGAGAGTGCCCCCAATTAGGGTAGCCCATGGGAAAAGAGCAATCAAGGCAATTCGGTAACTCCGTGATCAGTACTGGTTCCAGTTCCCCAGTCTG
The DNA here is from genome assembly GCF_000164805.1 of Carlito syrichta. Taxonomy (NCBI): domain Eukaryota; kingdom Metazoa; phylum Chordata; class Mammalia; order Primates; family Tarsiidae; genus Carlito; species Carlito syrichta. The sequence goes on from NW_007249435.1 coordinate 4,022, forward strand.
CCACCTTCAACAATGGTGAGGGCCCCTTCCTCTCCCGATCACTCCATAGTCCCCCTCCCATGTGGATCTTTCACTGGGGATGCATGTCATTACGCATGTGGGAGGCATCTTTTTTGTCACCTGAGTCTTCGTAGGCCAGGTTGGGGTGCGGTGGCATGATTGTAGCTCTTGGGACTTCAACCTATGGGGCTCAGAGTCGGTGTCTCACTCCATCGTCCAGGCTGCAGGGTGGTGGATCGTTCCCAGCCACCACAGACTAGGCCCTCAGGGCTCTGGTGAGCCTTGCCCTGGCCTTCTGAGGAGACTGAAAACAGGTGCACACCACCATGCCTGGCTCATTTGGGATGGAGGGTAGAGATGGAGTCTTGCTGAGTTGCCTGTGTGGGTCTTGGTCCGTGGGTTCGGGAGGCCGCTGGCCTTCACCTACCAGTGAGATGATGAAGCTGAGTGCTCGAGTCCAGCCTCGATACTTCGAGAAAAATGAAACAGAAGGACTGACACGGTGGCCCATGCCTGGAATCCCAGCGCTCTGAGAGTCTGAGGTGGGAAGATGGCTGGAACCCAGGAACCCAAGGTCAGCTGGGGCCATGCAGGGAGAGCCCGTATCCGCACCCATCCAAAAAGTGGCTCTGGGGTCAAGGTGCCCATCTTCCCAGCCACTCATTAGGCTGATGCAGGAGGATTGCCAAAGCCTGTGATTTCGAGGCTAATGGTGAACGAGGGTAGTTTCCCTGGGCTCCAAGCCTGGGCCACAGACCCAGTCTCTGTCTCCAAAATCTTCAGAATCATACACAGATTCTCAACTGCACATGATTAGTTCACAGGGCGAATGGATTTAGAGCCAGGAAAAATGGAATTGGGTGCAAAGAAATGTCCCCAGGTGAGGGAAATGTCCCTGGACTTTCTTGTCAGAAGGTTCTCATTGCTGAGTGGGTGGGCCAGCCTACCTGGTGCACATTTCTCCTCTGATACAGGAGAGCCTTGGGAACCCGGTCAGGGAGCCTCGGGAACTCCTGTACCAAAGGGTCAGCCATTGGGAGTGGTTGGGGTGGGAATTGCCGAGCTTGGGGGACCCTCACATGTGGGAGGGAAGGGTGGAAGACCTGAGGGCCGATGGTATGCAGGAGAATGGATTTCTTTCTTCCTTCCTTCCTTCCTTCCTTCCTTCCTTCCTTCCTTCCTTCCTTCCTTCCTTTCTTTCTTTCTTTCTTTTTTCTTTCTTTCTTACTTTCCTTCCTTCCTTCCTTCCTTCCTTCCTTCCTTTCTTTCTTTCTTTCTTTCTTTCTTTCTTTCTTTCTTTCTTTCTTTCTTTCTTTCTTTCATTCTTTCTTTCTTTCTTTCTATCTTTCTATCTTTCCTTCCTTTCTTTCTTCCTTCTTGCCTTCCTTCTTTCTTTGTTTCTTTCTTTCTTCCTTTTCTTACCTCACTTGGTTGCCCCAGCTACTCTCAAACTGCCCTGCTCGGGCCATCCTCTCAGCCTGTGCCTACCAAACTTTTGTGATCATAGCTTTCCATTTGGTTGACATCCTGGTGATACTGCCTGGTGTTGAATTCTGGGCCAGAGTCGATACTCCCACAGAGGAATGCCCTCACCCAAGGTTTTCTGTGTTTTGCTTGGGGTAGAGGAGGGGGTTTGCTATGGTGACCAGCCTGGTCTTGAGGTCCGGGGTTTCAGTCATATTCCCATTTCGACCTCTCTGTGTGCCAAGGAGACAGATGTGAATTTCCCGGCTGTCCTGCCATACCAGAGGTTTGAAAATCAAGTCCTTCCTTTCCCAAAGGCAGCCCATGGGAGGAGATTGTGGGTTCAGCTTGGGGAATGAGACAGGAGGAGTGGTGGGCGCCCAGGCAAAGAGACACTCATGTGCCTGGTGCTCCCCCCGGGAAGAGGTAAGTGGGCGAATGTGGCTGCTCTCTCTGGGTTCCCAGTCATCGGAAGGGAGTGGGCCATGTAGTGGGTGCTCAATAGGGGTGTGTATGCTGGGAGCAGGAACTCACATCTGTCATCCTGGCACTCTGGTAGGCCAAATCAAGAGGATGATCTGAGCCGCCAGGATCGATACCAGCCCAGGCACCTTGAAGAGACCTAATCTCTACAAGAAGCCAAAAAAATGAGCTGAGTTTCGTGGCACAGGCCTTTCATTCTGGCCACTTGGGAGGATGTGGTTGGAGTATCACTGGAGCCAAATCAGTAGAGCTCGGGGTGGCTGAGAGCGGTTCCCTGCACTCTTGCCTGGGTGACAGAGTGGAACTCTGAGAATAATACCAGCTACCACTGCCACCACAACCACAGGCCGTGCTCAGGGGCTTATCCTGGCATTCTCTCCTTTCGGAGACCCAGGCGAGTGGACAGCCTGAGCCTGCAAGTTCGACACCAGACAGGGACATTGGGTGAGACCTCGATTCAGTCATCAATAATAAATCAAGAGAATAGCTGGTCGTGGTGGGGCAGGCCTGTCATTCCAGTCACTCTGGGGGCTGAGGCTGGAGGATCGCTTGAGCCCGGGATGTGGAGTCTACAGTTTCTGTGAGTGTGTCCCTGCACTCCAGCATGAGTGAGAGAGTGGGTTTCCATCTCCAAATAATAAGAATAACCACCACCACTGCCACCCAGTGCAAAGAGTCACCCTTAGGGGTGGGAGAAAAAAGCCACTTTCTGGCCTGTCATTCAAGGGAGGTTTCAAAGGTAGCCATTGGGCACGTCTGTCCTACGTCTTTGGCCACGTGCCTCAGAAGGTCTGCCTCCACTCTCCACATTCATGGCCCACAGGAAAGAGGTGTGTGAGTTCAAGAAACAGACGGCACCAGGCTAGGGTGGCCATCAGGCACAGAGCAATAAAGGCGGTCCAGCAAAGCTGTGGCCAGTCCAGGTTCTGGTCGCCCTGTCTTCCACCTTCTGGTGTTGGGAGTGCCCCTTATTCTCTTGACCACTTCTTTGTCCCTCACCCACATAGGCCTTTCCCTTGGGAGCTGTGGACGCACATCATGATGCATGTGGGAGGCATCTTTTGTGTTCCCAGGGTCTCTGTTGTCCGGGATAGAGCACAGCACTACTATCGTGAGTCCCTGGTCATCGACCTGTGGGTGTGAGGTGGTCCTCCCGCCTTGGTCCCTGAGGAGACAGGACTCCATAAGCCATCACGCCTGACTTGGTTTTA
>NW_007249435.1:7756-9476 GCF_000164805.1 Carlito syrichta
GCTCGGGCCGTCCACTAGCATCAGACACCCAAATCACTGGGTTGATGAGGCTGAACCCCTGAGCCTGGCCTTGATCCCTCATCTCAATCGAACCAGAAGGCCAGACCTGGCAGCTCACACCTGGAATCCCAGCACTCTGGGAGGCTTAGGCAGGGGGATGGCTGAATCCCAGGAGTCCAAGGCTATCCTGGGTCACTCAAGGGTACCCCGTCTCTGCACTCATCCAAACAGGGGTATTGTGTCTAGGTGCCCATCATCCCGGCCACTCCAGAGGCTGTGGTGGGAAGATAGCTGGAGCCCGTGATTTTGATGCTGGTGGTGAACGACGTTCGTGACCCTGGACCCCAGGCTGGGCCACAGAGGCGACCCTGTGTCCAAAAATATCAGAACTATACACAGATTCTCAACTGCGTATGGTGTGTTCACAGGACGACTGACTTTAGAGTCAGGAAAAGTTGAATTATGGGGAAGAAATGTCCAATATGAAGGATGTGTTCCTGGCCTATTTTGGTGGAAGGTCCTCATTGCCGAGTTGAAGGGTCAGCTTGCCTGGGACACATTTCTCCCCTCATAGAGAGAGTCGGCAAGAACAAGGCCAGGGAACCTCGGGAACTCCCGCTCCAAAGGGTGGCAGCCATTAGTGTGGTTTGGGCTGGAGGGTGCTGAGTATGGGGAACCTCCTATGTGGAGGGGTGTGGTGGAAGGACTTAGGGAAGAAGGCTTGCAGGAGCATGGATTTCTTTGTTGACTTACATTTTCTTTCTTTCTTTCTTTCTTTCTTTCTTTCTTTCTTTCTTTCTTTCTTTCTTTCTTTCTCTTTTCTTTATTTTCTTTTCTTTCCTCACTATGAGACAGGCATGAGTTGCCAGGTCATCACCACTCCCCTGATGATTTGAGTATCATGCACTCCCTTTCCCAGAGGCAGCCCTTGGGAGGAGCACGCAGGTTCATGCTGGGGAACAAGGCAGGTGGAGGAGTGGGTGCCTGGGTGGTAACACATTTCTGAGCCAGTGCCTCTCCCTGGGCATGCCTCGGTGGGTGGTTATGGATGCCTTTGCTGCATTCCTGGGACATCAGAAGGCAGCAGGCCTTGTGGTGGGGCCTGAGAGGGGTGCAGAGGCCAGAAAGGGGGCTCACACCTGTCATCCCTGTACTCCTGTAGGTTGAGGTGAGAGGATGGCCTGAGCTCCCTGGTTCAAGCCCAGCCAGGGCACCTTGTTGAGACTTCGTCTCTAGGAGAAGCCAAAAAAATGAACTGAGTGTGGGGAGGCATGTCTGCTGTTCTGGCATTCCACAGGCCATGATGGGAGGATTGCTGGAGCACATCCGGTGGAGGCCATGGTGGCTGAGAGCGGGTCACCACTACCACCACCACAGGCTGACTCAGAGGCTTAGCATGGCATTCTGGCCCTTCTGGGGCCCAGGAGAGTGGATTCCCTGAGGCTGCAGGTTCGACAAGATCCCAGAACACTGGGCAAGACCTTGTCTCGGCCGTCAAAATTACATCCAAATATTAGCCGGGTGTGGTGGCACAGGCCTGTGGTTCCAGCCACTTGGGGGTCTGAGGCCCGGGGATTGCCTGAGCTCAGCAGTTGGAGTCTGTGGTAGCTTGGAGCATGCCCCTGCTTTCTGGCCTGATTAACAGAGTGGGATTCCGACTCCAAATAGTAATATTCCCCGCCACCACAACCACCACGGCCACACAATGTGAGGCATCATC
>NW_007249436.1:0-6147 GCF_000164805.1 Carlito syrichta
TTATCTAATTATAAAACTCAGGGGGTCATTCGTTATTCAGGAAGGAAATCATAAAAATGAGTTAACTAAATAAAATAAACAAATAAATAAAAAGAAAGTCCTAAGAATTGTAACACTGTGCTGGGTGTAGTGGCTTATGCCTATAAACCCCGTTCTTTAGGAGGCCAAGGCTAGAGGATCACTTTGAGACCTTGAGCTCCGGACCAGTCTGGGAAACTTATTAAGACCTCATCTCTACAAAAAAAATTAGCTGGGCATGGTGGCACATGCCTGTAGTCCCGGCTACCAGGAGGCTGATGTAGGAGATCACTTGTGCCCAGGGGTTTGAGGCTGCAGTGAGCAGTGACCGTGCCACTGTTCTCCAGCCTGGGTGACAGGGTGAGACCTTGACTCAAAAAACAAAAAGAAAAAGCAGCACAGTGCATAATTATACCACATGATGTCCTCCTTACGAAGACCCTGGAAGAAATCCTATCTGAAGTCAGTATCAAGGATAAATGCATTTTTTAAGCAATTGTCTTGTTTATGTCTCATGAACATTATGAGTTTCGTAACTGACAGGTTGGATCCTAAAAACGGCCAAAACTAGGCTCTTACTTAGATCACAATGTATGTATCTTTAGCCTCATTCACATTTCAGCTTTATCACTATCCTCAGCAGTGTGTGATTCCCCCTTTCACTTGTTGTCTTTGATGTAGTCTTGTAGGCCACTTTAGATCCTGTCTAGAACAAGGCAAGGTACAGGTAAAACAGTACAAAGACAGGCCCCTGTAATCCCAGCACTTTGGGGGCCGAGGTGGGAGAGTTTGAGACCAGTCTAGGCAACATAGCCAGACTGTGTCGCTATAAAAAAAAAAAAATCAGCTGAGCATGGTGATGCATGGCAGGAAGATCGCGTGAGTTCAGAAGGTCGAGGCTGCAGTGAGCCATGAGTGTGCCACTGCACTCCAGCCTGGATAACAGAAGGAGACTCCGATTCAGTAAAAGGGAGGTTAGTCAGTACTCATGCTATCAGGTTACCAGTTCTCGCCGCAGCTTGGTCAGCTCCTCCTTCTTCTGCTCTTCCTCCTGCTGCCTGGCCTCCTCCAGTAGCTGTGCTTTCTGGGCTTCCACTTCAGCCATTCTCCTCTCCAGCTCCTGCCGCTCTTTGGCTCTCTTCTCAGTAGCCAGCTGGAAAGGTTCCTGAACTAGAGAACCAGAAAGGCCCTCTGAGTATAGAAACAGAGATATATTGATGCACAAGCAGGACTTGCATACATCTAGCCTCCCCCGAGCTCCTCCCAGAAGAGCAAATGGCACAGACATGCGTGGCAGCAGAAGGGCTGAGCTCTGAGGAAGCCCTGTTAGGAGAACGATGGCATCAGCTATGTACAGTTTTAGACTGTAAGAGTTGGAAGGGTCCCTGGAAGTCATCCAGTGTAACTGAGAACAAAGCAAGACCCACAGAGGTGAAGTAGCGTGCTCCAAACTACACAACGATTTTGAGGTGGACACAGGAAAAGAATCCCAATTTTCTCACACACTGCCCAGTAATTAAGGAACCAAATGTTTTGTATCTAAGGCTTGCTTGAGGGTGAACTACACAAAGGCATCCTGGCTCTCCCTTCCCTCATTTCCTTGCTATTCTGTGGGTGGGAAAGCCTGGAACTCTTGTTGGAATGCTAGCTGCCAAGGTTCATGTTAAATGAATCTGACCCCAACACATCCTACAACTCAACATAGCACTGGGATCAATAAAGACAAAAATGGGTCTCGAGGAAGAAAAGATACCATCCTCTGAAATCAAACACTCCTGGTTGACACAGTATTGTACTGACATATTGAGGTCCAGCAGCCTCCTGGAAAGTCTGACAATTCTGCCCCAATCCCACAAGAGTACATAGAACACTACCAGCAACTGATTTCTTCTCCTTCTTGGGAACAAAGGGCTCTTGGGAGATGACGGTGTTTGGACGTGCCTTGAAGCAAGCCGCTTCTTTCTGCTGTTTACGTTTTTCCTCCAGCTATTAGAGAGAGAGAGGGTCTGTCAGATAAGCAACTACACAGCTTTCTGTGACTACTACCTCATAAATTAAGTTCTAATGTTTCTGAATGCCTTCATAAATAGAGATAGTAGATTTAATATAAACTCTAGATAAAATTTCTCACACAAACGTTATAATGAATAGATAAGTCTGATAATATCTCAGCCCACTGAGAACTAGAGAGCATTTAAAAACTTTTAAGGTACCCAACACAAAGAAATGATACATGTTTGAGATGATGGATATGCTAATTACCTTGATCATATCACTATATATGTATGGAAATACCACCAAGTACCCCCATGCATATGTACAATTATTGCCAATTTTTAAAAATTAAATATTTTAAAAAGGTACTTTTAAGGCTTATCTTAGCCTCACAAAAATAAACTACCTTGTCTCTATATGCCTCTAGATATAACTCATTAGGAACTACACAATATCACCTATAAAGTATTCTCCTTCCCACCCCTGAAAAACATCTAACCAGAATTTAATCACGCCTCTAAATCTAATTACTCATTTATATGAAGTATAGACAATAGAGGAACATGTTAAACACTACCATGGAAATGCAAAATCCAGGTTGTGGAAAATCTATAGGACAAACAATTCAATGTATTCAACTAATAAAATGCAAAGAAAAGAGATGGTAGATCGAAAGAGATTTAGATTTATCAAACAAATGTACCATGTGGACCTTATTTGAATATTTATTTCAACGAGTCAACTGTTTGAAAAAATTATGGGAGTCCACGCATGGTGGTCTATGACTGTAATCCCAGAACTTTGGGAGGCCAAGGCAGGAGGATTACTTGAGCCCAGGAATTCGAGAGCACCCCAGGAAACATACTTGCTCCTCCTCCCTACAAAAACAATAAAAAATTAGCCAGGCATGGTGGTGCACACCTGTAGTCCCAGCTACTCGAGAGGCTGAGGCGGAAGGATCACCTATGTCCAGGAGGTTGAGGTTGCAGTGAGCCATGATCCTCCCACTGCACTCCAGGCAAGACCTCAACTAAAAAAAAGAAGAAAGAAACCAGCCTGGGCAACTTGGTGAGACCTCGTCTCTACAATAGATCAAAAAAATCAGCTGGGTGTGGTGGCACACGCCTGTCGTTCCAGCTACTCAGAAGGCGTCCAAAGGAGGAAGGATCGCCTGAGCCTGGCAGGTCCAGGCTGCAGTGACCATCAATGTGCCGCTGCACTTCAGCCTAGGTGACACTGACACTCTGACTCAAAAAAACTAACAAATTATACACACACACATATAGATGAAAAATGTGGGGACATCTGAATGCTATCTGTCACAATTAAGGGATTACTGTCCAATCTTTTTAAGTGTGATATTATTATGGTTATAAATCCTTATATTTTAAATATACACACTGAAGTATTTTTGGATGACAAGCAATGTTGCCTAGGATTTGTTTCAAAGTAATTTTATGTCAGAAGGAGTAGCCAGGAATAGGTAGAAGAATGAATGAAACAAGATTTTCCATTTTTTGATCATTATAGAACCAGGTGATGGGTTTCCGGTAATTCATTATACTATTTGCTCTACTATTTCTATGGTTGTGTCCAAAAAACTTTTTGAAAAATTATTTTATTATGGAAAATGTCCCACATAGACATTCTGTCTTGGTTATTGAGAAGGGAGATTGCACTACAACTTCCAAAGCAACAGTCCTCAGTTTTCCTAGAAAAAAATGACATCAGAAACCTACGTTCAGTCAGGTAAGCAATTAAACCTCTCAGTCTTCAAGAGGGCGATTCCTACAAAGACTAGCCCAGAGCTCCTTGTGGACAAAGCCAGGATTAGTGATGACAAAAAAAGTCCCAAACATTCAGAAATTTGTGGAAATCTCTCTAGCTGGGTAGAATTAGATCCCAATTAATAATTCAGCCAACTCCCAATTAATTGTTTTTAATCTCCTGACATCTATAAAGAGCAAATGGTACATTATGCTGAGAAAGCAGCATACCAAATTGAGAATCCATTTTCCCATACTGTTTCTTACCAAAGGACCAACAAAAGGGAATGAGCATTTAATGAATGAGATTAATGGATGGAATAGATGGGACCTTAAAGAGACTTTTGAGGCAACTCCTTTGGATCCCCTCCCACTGTGGGAGCTTTTCTGTCCTCTCATTCTGTCCTCTGATTCTGTCAAATCATTCTTTCTCACTTTCTGGCTGTCCGTGTCCCTCATTCTTCCTGGGCATGAGACAAGAACCTCGACGCTGAAGAGCTGCAACCTAAAGAGCTGCAGAAGATCCTCGGAGCCAAAGAGCCATACACCACCCCAAAGTCTGGCTTGCCAGGCGACGGAGCTGACTAAATCAGGAGAGCTGCCGGAAGGCGGAACTCTGAAGCTGAGATACCACAGGGACTAAGCTCGCCAGCTAACCAAACCAGCAACACTCTCAGGGCTTGGCTTCCCAGCCCATTAGAGCCGACACTCGCGGGGGATAGGCTTACCAGCCCTTTCAGACTACCCTCTCTGGGATTTGGCTGACTGACCCATTGAGCTGACACTCTCAAAGCCCAGGCTGACCTGAAAAATCTGCACCAGTTTTGGCGCCCGAACGTGGGGCTCAATGGAAGGGATCTACAAGGAACATAAACATGTTGAAAAGGTAAAAACAAGCAATCCCATTACAAAGTGGGCAAGAGACAGGAATAGACACTTCTCAAAAAAAGACATACGAGTAGCCAACAGATACATAAAAAAATGCTCAGCCTCACTAGTCATCAAAGAAATGCAAATTAAAACCACACTGAGATACCACCTAACTCCAGTCAGGATGGCCATCATCAATAACTTAAAAACAACAGATGCTGGAGAAGATACAGCGAAAAGGGAACAGTTCTACACTGTTGGTGGAGTGTAAACTAATACAATCTCCGTGGAAAACAGTTTGGTGATTCCTAAAAGATCTAAAAATCGACCTTCCATATGATCCCGCAATCCCCCTACTGGGAATATACACAGAGGAACTCAAATCACTCTATGAAAAAGATACCTGCACACATATGTTTATTGCAGCATTGTTCACAATAGCAAAAATGTGGAACCAACCATGTTGCCATCAAAAGGGGACTGGATATAAAAATGTGGTACATATACACAATGGAATATTCCACAGTCATAAAGAAGGACAAAATTATGAACTTCACAGCAACCTGGATGGACTTAGAAGCTATAATACTGAGTGACTGATCACAGAAACAAGGAACTGTGTATCACATGTTCTCACTTACAAGTGGACCTTGAACAATTATTGTAATACTGGAAGAAAAGGATTGGCAGTAGTGGGAAACTGCCAGGGGAGGGTGAGGGCGAGATTGGCAGTAGTGGGAATCTGCCAGCGGAGGAGGGACACACCTCATCAACAAGGGTACATGCATAATGAACATTTGTATTCCTAATCCTGAATAAATTTTTAAAAACTCAAAAAAAAAAAAAAGAGAGACTATTGACTCCAAAAAATCAGCTGGGCATAGTGGCGCATGCCTGTGGTTCCAGTTACTTGGAAGGCTGAGGTGGAAGATCATCTGAGCCCAGCAGGTCAAGGCCACAGTGGCCATGAGCATGCCATGCCACTGCACTCCAGTCTAAGCGAAAGAGTGAGACTCTGACTCAAAAACCAGAGACAAGTGACTCAAAATAAGCCTGTCAGTTCTCACATTCCCCAGGTGATCACTTAGGCAGCGGTCTGCAAACTTTGACCTACAAGTCAAATCTAGCTTGCAACCTGTCTTTGTACAGCCCTTGAGCTAAAAATGGTCCTTACATTTTCAAAGGGTTAAGCACACACACACACACAATATGTGACAAACCGTATGTAAGCTACTAAATGTAAAATATTCACTATCTGGCCCATTAGAGAAATGATGTGCTGACCCCTGTTTACAGTGAAAGCCTCTGAAATAACCTAGTATGTTGTCCTAGATGATTTTAGCACATTGAGTCTGCCTGTCTAACCAAGCAACCCAGCGATTGACATTTTGGCTGCTCTCCGCATTCCCCACCTGGTACTTCCATGTCTGTGCCTTCACAGCACCTCTCTTGTCGGTCTCCAGGCAGAAGGCTCAATCTGGGTCACATGCTTTACCTT
>NW_007249436.1:7313-8379 GCF_000164805.1 Carlito syrichta
CTGTGTCCTCACAATACAGCAATCTTAAAAGATCTAAAGTTTTGGGACAAGCATAGTGACTTATGCCTATATCCCGGCGATTTGGGAGGCCGAGGAGTGGGAATTACTTGAGGCTAGGAGCTCAAGACCAACCTGGGAAACATAGCAAGATCCCAAGCCTATAAAAGAAATTTTTTTTTAAATTAGCCAGGTGTGGTGGCACATGCCTATAGCCCTAGCTACTCAGGAGGTTGAAGTAGGAGGACTGCCTGAGCCCCGGAGGTCAAGGCTGCAGTGAGCTATAATCATGCCACTGTACTCTAACCAGAGCAGCAGAGCAAGACCTGGTCTCGAAAAGATAAATAATAAAATTAAAATATACATATATCTAACATTTTTTACAGGAATGCTACAAAAATTGAGATCAAACGGTATGAATAAAATAAAGATCAGAAAATAGGTCCTAACCAGCCTTAGCCTCTTCTCTGACCCAACCTCCAGACTCCACTAAAACACGTGACTCGACTTAATGGTTGCCAAACTCAGAATAGGACCAAGTAAGTTGTTTGGGTTCAAGCTGGTAACACAAGATTACTGTTTTTTTTAGTTTCAAATGAACCTATAAAAAGGCTTATGCTTGAGATCTGCTATAAAATTACCCTAACTCTGGATATTTATAGGTAAAATAGGAGATGTAACAAGAAACTAGCCTGATCAATGACAGTTTACCCATTACAGTTCCATGAACCACCATCGCCACTGTTACCTATGCAACTCCGAGTTAATGGAGATACGGGAAGGCGGATGTAACTGCTTAGTATGAATTTTAAAAGTCCATCACTGAATAGTGACAATAACTAACACAAAAATAAAGCGCTGGCCTTGGCAGCTTTTGAACCATGTTGCAAAGAAAGGCTGATTTTCAATGCTACAGGAAGATGAGCCTCCAATGCCTAACCTCTCTTCACTATTTCCATAAATGGTAACCAGTTATCACTGAGAGCCAGAAGATTCATACCCTTACCAACTACTTTGTTCTTGGAAGAGCAAAAAAGATGGTCACATGTGCATTCTTTTTTTTTTTTTT
>NW_007249436.1:8731-10450 GCF_000164805.1 Carlito syrichta
CGTAATCCTCTCGCCTGGGTCGCCCAAAGTGCTGACTGGGATTACAGGCTTGAGTCACTGTGCCCAGCCGAAGAAAATAAATCTTTATTATTGAGATAAAACGATGCTCATAATATTGGTGGGGGGACAAGCTGCTGAAACAGAATGATATCATTTGCATTTTATAAAATGTATACATAATTAATCTAAGCACACAAAATAAGAGAACACCCACCACTCTGGTGCAGGTATGCAGTGGAATGAGTTATCACTAACACCACCACTGCTTACCGTGTGTCAGGCACTAAACTAAGTTCTTTATCTGGGTTCTCTCTACACTGTACTCAACAAATCAAAACTCTAGAGCTGGGACCCAGGAATCTATTTGTGTAATAAGAACCACAGAGGATTCCGAGAACCAGCTGGGTTTGACAACCACTTCCCTTCAGCATTATCACATCAATTCAGTCATGCCTTACCTAGTGCTTTGCTGATCTGTTTATCCAGAATTCTCAACAGGCATAATCTGAATGCTGCTACTGTAAAATCTCACTCAACTGGCCAGTCACGGTCTCAAGCCTGTCATCCCAGTACCTTGGGAGGCAGAGGTGAGAAGATTGCCTGAGCCCATGGGTTTGAGACCAGCCTGGGCAACATGGCGAAATCTTGTCTCTACAATAAATCAAAAAATTAGCTGGGCATAGTGGCACATGCCTAGTTCCAGCTTTTGGGAGGCTGAAGCAGAAGGATCGCCTGAACCCCGCAGGTTGAGGCTGTGGTGGCCATTGAGTGTGCCACTGCACTCCAGCCTGGGTAAAGAGTGAGGCTCCAACTCAAAAAAACAAAAAAAGAAAGAAAGAAACCAAAACCGCACTCAACTAACTCTCAATGAACCCCAGTCATCCTTCCCTACTCACCACTTTACACTAGCATTTCCAGGATGTTCACAACAAACTGGCAATCCAATTTCCCAGTTAATGTTTCCAAAAATGGAGTTCAGGTGTAACTGAAGATATAGAAGATCTTAGGTGGGATGTAGACTTTTTTTTTTTATTTAAGTTAGGGATCTTACTCTGTCACCCAGTAGCATGATCACAGCTCACTGCAAGCCTTGATCTTCTGGGCTCGGGTGATCCTTCTGCCTCTGCCATTGTGTTTGTCTTCCTGAGCAAGTTATTTAACCTACATGTTTCCTAACTGTAAAATGGATTGATAAAGTACCTACAGAGCTCACCCCACAGAGTTATGAGAATTAAGTATATAAAGTAAAGTGCTCAGAATAAGAACCTGACACTTAATAAGCTTTATATAAGCATTAGCTATTATTCTTATTCATGGTAAAAATACTGGTTTTCCATTTATGTATTTATTTAAAAGCTCCCTTTAAGTTTACTTTAAGTTACAAAGTGAGTTAATTTTTAAAATACGCAATGTCGGGCAGCACTCTTTCGGGCCCCCTCCCACTTGGGAGCTTTTCTGTCTTCTTAATAAATCCTACTTTAAAAAATAAAATAAATTAAAATATGCAATGTCAATACTGATATGTAAGGTACAAGAATACAGTATAAATCAAGAGGGTGGTACACGAATTAAGTAAAAACAAAAACTTGTAGGAGGGGGAAAAGCCAGGAGCTTGAAGAAAAAAACATTAGCTGGGCTTGGTGGCTCAGCCTGTATTTCCAGCACTTTGGGAGACCACGGTGAGTGATTGTCTGAGCCCACAGGTTTGAGATCGGCCTG
>NW_007249437.1:0-3177 GCF_000164805.1 Carlito syrichta
AAGATGCCCATCCAGTGATTAGAATGTCAAAGGAGGAATTTGTACGACGAAGAATTCTGAAAAAGTGAGGTCCACTACTTCTGTACACCAGAATAATCACAAACTATGAAATTTCTTCCCTTTGTAGGCAAGGACCTGATTGCCTCCAAGAATCTTCTGAACAGGCACCAAGTCATCCTGGAAGACATTGCCAGTCATGATCCACGCATCCGAGTGATAACAGAGAGGGGAAACAAAATGGTAGAGGAAGGTACATTTGATTTAGATTGCACTGGCCAAAGCCTCACTATGCCAGACCTCTGGGAAGAAGTTTGTACAATCTTAGGTCTTCAAGGGAATTTAAAAATAATTTTAAAAATTTAAAATCCATTTTCCCACTCAATTCCCTTTTGGCATTTTTGACAGGGGGAAATACAGCTTTGTACATTCCAGTCATAGGAATCATCCAATCTCATGAACCAGTCCTCTCTATTTTTTATAAAGCCAAAATTATTAGAATAAAATGTTTTTACACTAAACATCATTATGCTTCTCTGTAAAAGTTACAGAATTCAAAATCTAAGTTGTGAAACAAATCAGGTCCCTTTCCCATGTGGGAGCTTCCAGATTTGTGAAGATAGATCTTAGGTTTGCTGTGTCTTATTATCTTCATGGTGAACAGTGCCATTTCTTTACATTTCTCATTTTATATAGTTTTAATGCCTCTACTCACCCTGACCTTTCATGTTCAGACATCCCCACTGCATAAACATGATGCTTAGAATTGAACATCATAAACCAGATGTGGTATAAGCATGCAGATTGCATTGGGATTTTCCTTCTGTTAATTGAAGAGTCAATTGCTGTCAACCAGTATCCATATTGCAACAGTGTAGGTTAAAATTCAGTTTGCTGAGCAAAAGTTCAGATCCCAGCTGAGTGATTCAAAGCTTTTTTCATTAGAAAAAAGGTGAGTTTCTATTGTAACACAGAAGCCCTAAATGTTTATTTGGGGCTTCTGTGTTACAATAGAAACTCACCTTTTTTCTAATGAAAACTCCAACTATAGTTGTGAATTTTGTCTATTTCTTTCTTCAGTTCTATCAGTTTTTGTTTCATGAATTTTCAATCTGTTATTAAGTGCACATAAATTTAGGATTGTTATATCCTTCCAAGTAAAATCTTTACATTATTAAATATTCATCTTTATTTCTGGTGATATTCTTTGTTCTGAAATCTACTTAGTGTGATTTTAATATAGCCATCTGAGTTTTCTTTTGATTAGTTTTTTCGTGGTATGTATTTCTCCAACCTTTTGCTTGTACTCTATTTCTTTACATTTTAAAGTAGGTTTCCATAGGCAGCACATAACTAGGTGTTGTTTTTTTTTTAATCCAATCTGTTCATCTCCATTTTAATTGTGGTGTTTACACTTAGGGCAATTATTAATTTTT
Organism: Carlito syrichta; assembly: GCF_000164805.1. Lineage (NCBI taxonomy): Eukaryota > Metazoa > Chordata > Mammalia > Primates > Tarsiidae > Carlito > Carlito syrichta. The sequence continues at coordinate 1,434 of NW_007249437.1, forward strand.
TAAAACTTTAAATCTGGCATATTCCTATTTTTTCTCTTTATCCATCATTTTATGTTTTCTTTGGATCAACTGTATATTTATTATGATTACATCTTATCTCCATATTAACCTATTAGCTACAGTCTGGTTTGTGCATGTGTGTACATGGGTGTGTGTGTGTGTGTGTGTGTGTGTTTGTGTGTGTTTGATGTAGTGCAGTGATTTTTCCCATTGTGATTTAAAGTCCCTTTGGGAGGTTTCCAAGACACTTTCTTTTTAAAAAAGTCAGAGTCTAACTCTTTCGTACAGGTTGGAGTGCAGTGGCATGCTCACGGCCACTGCAGCCTTGACCTACTGAGCCCAGGTGATCCTTCTGCCTCAGCCTTTCAAGTAACTGGAACTACAAGCTCATGCTACCATGTCCAGCTAATTTTTTTACTTTTATTGTAGAGATGAAGTCTTGCCAAATTGTCCAGACTGGTCTCGAAACCGTGGGCTCAGGCAATTCTCTCACTTCAGCCTCCCAAAGTGTTGGGATTATAGGCATGTGCCACCAAGCCCGGCCCTAAGACACTTTCAGTGGGTGCACAAAGTAAACATATTTTCACGATAATGCTAAGACATTATTTGTCTTTTTCAGATTCATTCTTTTTTAAGTGTACAACGAAGTCTTATAGAGCCTACAAATGTGTGATGATGTCATTGGTCTAATGTCTGATGTAATATATACTCATGTATTCTTTGTTTAAAAAATATCTGTTTTGATTTCTGATATGTAACTATCAACAGGTCTAACTACATAACCAAAAGCATGTTAGGGTCCTCAATACTGTTTAAAATTATAGAGGGATTCTGAGAAAAAATTTGAGCACTACTGCTCTAGGATTTAAAATATAGATCTTAATTTATCACAGTTTAACTTCAAATAATATCATACCATTTCATGTATAATCTGATCCTTAAATGCATACTTCCATTTTTGCCCTTATGCTATTGTTACCACACACTTTAATTTTATGTTATAAATCTTGTATTTCATTGTCATCGTTTTTTGCTTTAATAGTCAATTAGCTTTGAATGAGACTAAGAAATGAGTAAAAATATTTACCCACATATTTCTAATTTTAGTGTTCTTCATTCATTTGTGTAGATGAATATTTTCATCTGTTTCATTTTCCTTCTGCTTGAAAAACTTCTCTAACATTCCTTCTAGTGCATGTCTCTTAATCATAAACCCTCTTGGCTCTTATTCATCTAAATTCTTTACCTTTATTTTTGAAGTATATTTTCACTATGTATAAAATTCTTGGTTGACAATTTCTTTCTTCCATTATACTTTAAGACGTTCTGCATTGTCTTCTACTAGCAGTTTCTGATGAGAACTCTTCTGTCATTACTAACTTTGTTCCTCTTTATATAATGTCCTTTTTTCCCTCTGACTCTCTTAGTTTTTATTTTTATCGTTGTTTTCCAACAGTTTGATTATGATATAACTTGGTGTGGTTCTGTGTTTCTTCAGCTTGGCAACTGTTGAGATTCTTAGATCTACTTTGTGATGGTCTTCTGGGGCAAGCTTTATTCAGGGACTGATTAAAAAATGAATCTAATACTAAGATATGTTACCCTTCCAAGGACTCTACCTCATGTATTACAATACCCTCCCTCCACTTTGGTGAGTGGTAATTTTAACTATTCCCATCCCTATGTGAGGCCTAGGAATTGTTTGCCACTGCTTTCAAGTCATTCTTTTCTCACTCTCCAGGTG
>NW_007249437.1:3874-5287 GCF_000164805.1 Carlito syrichta
CTTTGCGGCAGAAGATGTGGCCTCTAGAGTCAAGAGTTTGAACCAGAATATGGAGTCACTGCGTGCTCGAGCTGCTAGACGGAAAAATGATCTTGAAATCAATGTCCAGTTCCAGCAGTACCTGGCTGACCTACATGAAGCAGAAACATGGATCAGAGAGAAGGAGCCTATTGTAGACAACACTAACTATGGAACTGATGAAGAAGCTTCTGGGGTAAAGTGGGAGTAGAATGACCAGTTTCTAGTGAATCCTCACCAAGTGTAAACAAATTATTAATTTATGGTTTGCTTAAGTTGTGGGGCAGCTTCAGGTTCTGCTGGATTATTTCAGGTTTTCAAAGTGATCACCTTTGTTCTTCATCAACTGAGATTCCCTTAGAATTCACAGGGATACCAAATGATATACCACACTTTTCTAATCCCACAGAGATTCATAGATTCTTGAAAATTACCTAACCAGAGATCCATGTTGGCGTTGGTTTCTTCCTAAACTTCCCAGAGTAACCTTGGTTTTCATAAACCAATCATGGTTTTAAGATATAAATACCTTAATTACTTTATTGAAATAAAATCAGATAGACATGTTAGGGCAAGAAGAGTCTCAATGGTCAAAATCATTCTTTATATCTATATTTTTGTTTTGTATACTGTTCTTAGGAAGCCAGCATAGTATTTTACTAACCTTTGCCACTAGAAATAATTGGGACAAACATTTTAAGGTTTACTAATGTTTAGTCTACAAACCAACAATATCAACAGCATCCTCTTTCAGCTATGATGTGTTAATAAAAATTACTTTTGCAAATTTGAGTTAATTTTAATTTTAGCAAGTATATTGAAATTGTTATTTATTTATTTATTTATTAGCTCCGATTTTCTTAGGTGTTGCAAATTTAGGATTAAGAAGTGCTATATAATAAATGAAAAGTAGCTCTTCCAGGATCGCACAATCCATAATAATAGTAGTTGAAATATAATAACATTCTTCCTATAAGCATTCTGATGATCTTTTTTATCAACAAATCCAGGCTCTTCTAAAGAAACACGAGGCCTTCCTGGTAGATCTCAATGCATTTGGAAACAGTATGGAAGCTCTACGGGAACAGGCAGAAGCCTGCCAAGTAAGAACTTAGTGATAACAGGAATCACATTTCCCACCACAGAGGAAAAGAAATTCTTTTTATCACTGATATTTACTTTCTACAACTCAGAAAATAGTAAAGAAATTACTAGGTTCTATGATCCGTACAGACAGCGATTACAGCAACTGCAGAAATTTAGTTCAAAAGAAGTTTGGGTAAATGTTATCATGTGTTCATTGATGTCTTTTTGGCTTTCCTCTTTTCTTTCTTTTATACTTCCAGTATTTCTTTTTTATTTCTTATTTTTCTTTGTTTTCATCTCTCCTTCTTA
>NW_007249438.1:0-9012 GCF_000164805.1 Carlito syrichta
TGTGGGAACTCCTAAACCCCAATTACAAAATCAATCTAAAGTTCCAGCAGTAGTTTCTGGATTAGCAGATAAACCTGAAACCAGAAATTACACTAAGAATGGCCAGATGATTCATTGGGTTGTGGAATCTGGCCTTACAGCCTCCTGCAACAAAAGCCAAGCAGATGGCCAGATTCTCTATTACAACTAAGAAGAGGAGCAGCTGGTTCCTGGTGATTGGAAATGACAGATTTGTGGTACAGATATTTGAATCAGCTCTGAAAAATGTGGGAACTGGGACTCCCAAATTGCTGATTAGCATTCAGAAAAATCCTGTAAGCTTCTAGATATGAGAACTTCCTTAAGCCAAGGAAAAATTAGCAACTTCCCAGAAATATCCTGGTCACATTGAAACAGATTTTCCTTCTTCCACATTGGTAACATGAGTAGAAGCTTTCTTGGGACATAGTGTCTCAGATTCCTGTTTTGTTCTCAGCAATACAACCAAATGTTTCCCAGTGTCCTGGAAGTCCAGACCTGTGTCTCCCCATTTAAGATTCCAGAATGTTCCTGTGGACTTGGAAACCAAGACCATGGTGCCCTACCAAAAATACCTTCTAAACATGGTGCAACATCTTATCTATATGGATTACAAAACACTGTAATCAAAAGGACAGATGCCCAGGTGTTTCCTAGGGATGAGGAATCCATTATTCCTGGTTACCTTTAAAAATATGTACTAAACATTTGGCAACTGCAAAACAATCGGCCCTTTTCAAAATAAAAGGACAAACGGAATTTTAAGACTTGCAAGATTCATCTTAAGAGCATAGTTACATCCAAATATGGCAAGAGGATCCCTTTGGTCCTTTAATGTGGCCTTAGTTGTCCCGAGGAACCTAATGGACTTGTAGGGCCAGTTACCCGTTTACAATGATCAAGGGGACCAGAATGTTGCTGGAGTCCTGAATTGGCTGATTCGTAGTATCCACATGCTAAATAGCTTCACAGCATGAGGCGAGTTCGAAGCCATGATTCTTGTTTGTCCTGTAGCAAGACACCCTAAGTATTTTTTTGTATTGAGGTCTCGTGTAACTCAGATTCCTTATTCTTCTTTCACTAGAGGCTGTATATGAGGACTCCCTTTCCTCAGATTCCTATTTTGAACCCTGATTCTTGTTTAACCCTTAGCAAAATGCCATGTAGTTTTTGTGATTTAGGTACCGTGTAAAACACATTCCTTATTCTTCCTTAGCAAGAAGCTGCAAAGTTTCCTGTAATGAGGACTGTTAGCCACATTCCTGCTTTGAATCCCTGAATCATGTTTAACCCTTAGCAAGGCACGCTGTAGTTTCTTGGGGATTGGGAGCACGTGTAACCCAGATTTCCATATTCTTTCTTAGCAAAAGGCCGTGTAATTACCTGTGTATAAGGACTCCATTTCCCTAGATTCATGCAACAAAAACCCTGATTCCTTTTTAGCCCTTAGCAAGACGCCCTGAATTTTTTTGTGATTGAGGACATGTGTAACCATATTCCTAATTCTTCCTTAACAATAGACAGTGCAGATTTCCTATATATGAGTATTCCCATTACCCAGATTCCTACTTCAAAAACCGGATTCTTGGTTACCCTGTGCATTTTTGGGATTGAGGACTAGTGCATCCAAAATTTCTTATTCCTCCTTGGCAAGAGGCCATGTTTTCCTGTATATGAGGAGGTCCATTACCCAGAATCCTGCTTCTTCTCAGCTAGGTGCTGAGATATTTCCTGGTGACCTAGAATTCCAGTTGTTTGGATATCAAGAGAAAGACTCCATAAGGTTCTTGGAGAACTGGAGTCCATGATTCCTGGTTCCTCTTAACAAGACCATCCCAAAATGTGGAATCTTCTCAACCCAAAGTCCCAATTCCCATCAGGCCGACCACAAGAACTTTCTGTAGTTTGAGGTAACCTGAATCAAGGGATTTTCTACCAATATGCCATTTGATTCCTGGGGTACCTAATTATGTTCGTAGATTTTTCTAGGACACAAAAGGATTTGTAGGACCAGATACTCGATTACAACTATCAAGAGGACCAGAAAGTTCCTGGGGATCTCAAATGACAGATGTAGTGTATCCACAGAGCAAGTATCTCTGAAAAATGTGGGGACCTTGAAGCCCAGATTGCTGATGAAGTCTTATGAAGTGGCCCTGTTGATTGTGGGAATGAGGACTCCTAGAACCAGATTTCCTTTTTGTTCTCAGCAAGATGCCCTGATATTCACTCGTGATGTGGAAACCAAAACTCTGTATACAAATAGGCACATGCCCAGAAGTTTCCTAGGATGTGGAATCCATGAATCCTGATTACCCTTAAAAGTACCTAATAAATATTTGGCAACCTCAAAACACCAGACCCCTATCCGAATTGAAGGACAAAGGGAAGTTTTAGGATTACACGGTACATCTTAAGACCAGAGTTACCTACACATATGGTGATAAGAATCTTTGGGTCCTGGATCTGCCCTTTGTTGTCCCGAGGAACCCAATGAACTTGTAGGTCCACATTCTCGGTTACATCTATCAAGAAGACCAGAAGGTTGCTGAGAATCTATAATGACAAAATTGTCATATCCAAGAGGCATTTAGCACTAAATAATGTGGGGAATTAGAAGCCCAGATTCCAGATTAACCTTTATAATGTGGCCATGTAGACTTCTTGGATAGGTGACCCAAATAACCCAGATTGTTTTTCTTCTCAGTAAGACTCCCGCACGTTACTTGACGATGTGGAAGTAAAAACTCTTTTATACCACTATTCATTCGCCCAAACCGTCAGGAGGGCCCTGGAAGCCAAGATTGCTGAATCCCCTTTAAGAATACGTCCTAAATATGTGGGAACTACTAATCCCAAGTTACGAAATCAGACAAAAATTCCAGCAGTAGTGTCTGTTTTAGGAGGTAAACCTGAAGCCAGAAATTACACTAAAAATGGCGAGATGATTCATTGGGTTGTGGAATCTGGCTTTACAGCCTCCTGCAAAAAAAGGCAAGCAGATGGACAGATTCTCTATTACACCTAAGAAGAGAAGCAGCTGGTTCCTGGTGATTGGTAATGACAGATTTGTGGTAAGGATATAGGAATTAGCTCTGAAAAAGTGGGGACTGGGATTCCCAATTTACTGATTAGCATTTAGAAAAATCCTGTACGCTTCTAGGTATGAGAACTTCCTTAAGCCAGTGGAAAATTAACAACTGCCCAGAAGTTTGCTGGTCATATGGAAATTGATTTTTCTTGTTCCACATTGAGGACATGTGTAACCCAGATTTCTTATGCATCCTTAGCAAGAGGCTGTGAAGTTTCCTATATATGAGGACTCCTATTCAACAGATTCAGGCTTCAATTCCCTGATACATTTTTCTCCCTTAGTAAGACCCCCTGTAGGTTTTCGGGATTTGAGGACTCGTGTGACTCAGATTCCTTTTTCTCCTGTAGCAAGAGACCATGTCGTTTCCCGTATATGAGGACTCCCTTTATGCAGATTTCTGCTCCATTCTCAGCAATACCCGAGATAATTCCTGATGAACGTAGAATTCCAGTTGTTTGGATATCCATAGAAAGACTCACATATAGTACCTGGGAACTGTAATCCAAGTTACCAGATTCCCCTTAACAAGACATTGTACAAATGTGGAATATTCTAAACCCAATATCCCAATTCCCACCCGCCTGACCACCAGAAATTTCGGTATTTTAAGGTAAATTGAAGCAAGGCATTTTGTCGTAAAATGCCAGTTGATTCCTGGGAAACTGGATTATGGCCAAAGATGTTCATAAGAAACAAAAGGAATTCTGGTTCAAATGCTCAATTACCACTATCTAGAGGACCAGAATCGTCTTGAATCTGTAATTAGTGATTTTAGGTATCCACCCAACAAGTAGCTCTGAAAAATGTAGGGATGTACAAGCTCAGATTCCTCATTAAACTTATCAAGAGACCATAAAAAATTTGATGATTGAGGACTTCTTGAACCCATATTCCCTGATCAAGATCAGCAAGATGCCCTGATTTTCCCTCGTTCTCTTGACTCCAAAATTCTGTATCCAAATAGACAAATGTCCAGTTTTTTTCCCAGTGACGTGGAATCTGTGATTTCTGGTTACCTTTAAAAATATGTACTACATGCTTAGCAACCTCAAATCCCCAGCCCATATCAAATAGATGCACAAACTAAGTTTTAGGATTACAGGGTACATCTTAAGACAAGTGTTACTCACAAATATGGCGAGATGATTCTTTCAGTCTTGGAATCTGGTTTAGTTGTCCTGAGGAAACCAACTGAATTACAGAGACTGGTTCTTTGTTATAACAATCAAGAAACCAGAAGGCTGCTGTGAATCTACAATGACCCTTGTACTTTCCTAGTGGCAAGTTGCTCTGAAGAATTTGGAGAACTAGAAGCCCAGATTCCAGATAAGCCCTTATAATGTAGTACTGTAGAATTCATGGATTGAGGCCTCCCATAAACCAGATTCCTTTTTTATTAACAGAAATACACCCTGACGTTTTATTGTGATGTGGATGTCCAAATTCTCACATACCAATACTCATTGGGCCAGAAGTTTCCCAGGGACTTGGAATCCAAGATTGCTGGTTCCCCTTTAAGAATACATCCTAAATTTGTGGGAACCCCTAATCCCATAATCTGAATACCAAAACGAATGTCCAGTAGTAGTTTCTAGACTACGAGGTAAACCTGAAGCCAGTGGTCACATTAACTAATGGTAAGATGCATCTGATTGTGGAATCTGGCTTTTAAGGACCCTGTGAAACAAACGGAAAAGTAGACCTGATTCTCAGTTACAACTATATAGAGGCACAGCACGTTCCTGGGGATCGGTAATGCCCAATTTGTGGTATGCATAAAGGACGTTGCTCTGAATAATATGGGGACCAGGACTCCCAGATTCCAGATAAGCATTTAGCTAAAGTCCCTGTCGATTCCTAAGTATGAGCATTGTCTTAAGCCAGGGATAAGTTAAAAATTGGCCAGATGTTTGCAAGTTAAATAGAAACCGAGTTCCCTGGTTCCTTTTTCGTAACACGTGTAGAAACTTTCATGTGACACAGTGACCCAGATTCCTATCTCGTTCTAAGCAAAATGACGATATGTTTCCTGTTGACCTGTAAATCCATAGAAAGATGACAAGAATATGCCCGGGGACATGGATTCTAAGATTCCTGGTTCCCTCCAAAAAATACCTCCTAAAAATTTGAACACTAGAACCCAAAATCCTAATTCCAAACAGCGGAGCCACTGAAGTTTCTGGAGTATGAGGTAACACTGACGTCAGGGCTTACATACAAAAATCCTAGAGGATTACTTGTGTCCTGGAATCTGGCATCAGAGGTTCCGAGTACTTAAATGGACTTGTAGTGCCAGATTCTAGTTCACAACTATCAAGAGTACCAGAGTGTTGCTGGAGTCCAGGAATGGTGGATTTGTAATATCCACATAACAAATAGCTCTAAAACATGAGTGGTGCTCGAAGCCCTGATCTTGTTTAGCCCTTAGCAAGACGCAGTGTAGTTTGTAGGTATTGAGGACGCATGTAGCCCAATTCCTTATTCATCCTTCGCAAGAGTCATGAAGTTTCCTGTATATGAGGAGTGCCATTACCCAGATTCTTGCTTCATTCTCAGGAAAACACCGAGACATTTCCTGGTGATGTAGAATTCAAGTTGTTTGGATAACAATAGTAAGACTCCCAGATGTTTCTTGGGGGAATTGGAATCCAAGATTCTTGGTTCCCTCGTACAAGACACCCTTGCTATGTAGGGATTTAGAAGCCCAGATTCCTGATTAAACCTTATAAAGAGGCCCTGTAGACTTCTGCAAAAGAGAACTCCAAGAACCCGGATTCCCTTTTCATTCTCAGCAAGATGCCCTGATTTTCCCTGTCGATGTGGATTACAAAACACTGTATCCAACAGGACCTATTTCGAGGAGTTTCCTAGAGATGAGGAATCCATGATTTTTGGTTACATTTAAAAATACTTACTAAACATTTGGTAACTGCAAAACCACCAGTCCTTCTCAAAATAAAAGGATAAATGGAAGTTTAAGACTTATAAGGTTCATCTTAAGACCATAATTACATCCAAATAGGGCAAGATAATCTTTTTGGTCCTGTAATCTGGGCTTAGTTGTCCCGAGGAACCTACCGGACTTGTAGGGCCAGATTTCCGTTTCAACTATCAAGGGGACCAGAATGTTGCTGGACTCCTGAATTGACTGATTCATAGTATCCACATGCTAAATAGCTTCACAACATGAGGAGAGTTTGAAGCTCTGATTCTTGTTTGTCCCGTAGCAAGACGTCCTGAGAAGTTTTTTTGTATTGAGGACTCTTGTAACACAGATTCCTTATTCTTCCTTCCCTAGAGGTCGTTTAGTGTCCTGTATATGAGCACTGCCTTTCCCCAGATTCCTTTTTGAACCTTGATTCTCGTTTAGCCCTTAGCAAGACACCATGTAGATTATGTGATTGAGGAACCGTGTAACACATTCCTTATTTTTCCTTAGCAAGAGGCCTTGAAGTTTCTGGTAATGAGAACTGTCAGCTACATTGCTGCTTCGAGTCCCTGAATCTTGTTTAGCCCTTACCAAGGCATGCTGTAGTTTTTTGGGGATTGAGAACACGTGTAACCCAGATTCCTTATTCTTTATTAGCAAACTACTGTGTAATTGCCTGTGTATTAGGACTCCATTTCCCCAGATTCATTCTTCAAAATCCCTGATTCATGTTTAGCCTTTAGCAAGATGCCCTGAATTTTTTGTGATTGAGGACACGTGTAACCATATTCCTTATTCTTCCTTAGTAATAGGGAGTGCAGTTTCCTGTATATGAGTACTCTCATTACCCAGATACCTACTTCAAAACCGGATTCTTGGTTATCTCTTAATAAGACGCCCTGTGGATTTTTGGGATTGAGGACTACTGCAACCAAAATTCCTCATTCTTCCTTAGCAAGAGGCCGTGTTTTCCTGTATATGAGGAAGCCCAGTACCCAGAATACAGCTTCATTCTCAGCAAGGTGATGAGACATTTCCTGGTGACCTAGAATTCCAGTTGTTTGGATATCAAGAGAAAGACTCCCATAAGGTTCTTGGGGACCTGGAATCCAAGATCCTTGGTTCCCCTTAACAAAACCAACCCAAAATGTATAATCTTCTAAATCCAATGTCCCAATTCCCACTAGCCTGACCACAAGAAATTTCTATAGTATGAGGTAACCTGAATCGAAGGATTTTTGTACCAACATGCCATTTGATTCCTGGGGTACCTGATTATGTTCGTAGATGTTCCTAGGACACAAAAGGATTTGTAGAGCCAGATCCTGATTACAACTCTCAAGAGGACCAGAAAGTTCCTGGGGATCTCAAATGACAGATTTAGGGTATCCACGGAGCAAGTAGCTCTGAAAAATGTAGGGACCTTGAAGCCCAGATTGCTGATTAAACCATATGAAGAGACTCTGTAGATTCTGGCGAATTAGGACTCCTATAACAGGATTTCCTTTTCATTCTCAGCAAGATGCCCTGATTTTACCTCGTGATGTGGATCCCAAAACTATGTATAAATATAGGCAGATGCCCAGAAATTTCCTAGGGCGTGGAATCTTGAATCCTGATTACACTTAAAAGTACCTAATAAACATTTGGCAACCTCAAAACACCAGGCCCCTACCCGAATTGAATATCAAACGGAAGTTTTAGGATTACAAGGTACATCTGAGTACCAGAGTAACCTACAAATATGACGATAAGAATATTTGGGTCCTGAAATGTGCCCTTTGTTTTCCAGAGGAACCCATGGACTTCTAGGTCCACATTCTCGGTTACAACTATCAAGAAGACCAGAAGGTTGCTGAGTATCTATAATGACAATATTGTCATATCCAAGAGGAATGTAGCACTAAATAATGTGTGGAATAAGAAACACAGATTCCAGAATAGCCCTTATAATGTGGACATGTACACTTCTTGGATTGGTAAACCACGTAACCCAGATTCTTTTTGTTCTCAATAAGACTCCCGGAAGTTACCTGACGATATGGAAGTAAACACTTTTATATACCAATATTCATTCACCCAAAAGGTCAGGAGGGCCCTGGAAGCCAAGATTGCTGGATCCCCTTTAAGAATACGTCCTAATTATGTGGGCCCTCCTAATCCCAAGTTACGAAATCAATCTAAGATTACAGCAGTTGTTTCTGGATTAGGAGGTAAACCTCAGGCCAGAAATTACACTAAAAATGGCGAGATGATTCATTGGGTTGTGGAATCTGGCCTTACAGCCTCCTTCAAAAAAAGCCAAGCAGATGGCCAGATTTTCTATTACAACTAAGAAGAGGAGCAGCGGGTTCCTGGTGATTTGTATTGAGAGATTTGTGGTACGGATATAGGAATTAGCTCTGAAAAATGCGGGGACTGGGACTCCCAAATTCCAAATTAGCATTTATAAAAATCCTGTAGACTTCTAGGTATGAGAACTTCCTGAAGTCAGGTAAAAATTAACAACTGCACAAAAGTTTGCTGGTCACATGGAAATTGATTTTTCTTGTTCCACCTTGGTAACATGAGTAGACGCTTTCTAGGGACATAGTGTCTCAGATTCCTGTTTCATTCTCAGCAATACGACCAGATGTTTCACAGTGCCCTTGAAGTCCACACCCGTGACTCCCAATAGAAAGCCTCCAGAATGTTTCTGTGGACTTGGAAACCAAGACCCTGGTTCCCTCCAAAAATTCCTGCTAAATATGGTGCAACAACTAAACCCAAGGGCCTAATTCCGAATAGCTGAACTACCAGAAGTTTCTGGAGTATGAGGTAACCCTGAACTCAAGGCTTATATTAAAAAAACCCGAGATGATTGCTTGTGCCCTGAAATTTGGCATTAGAGGATCCAGAATCTTAATGGACTTGTAGTGCCATATTTTCGTTTAAACTGTCAAGAGGGCCAGAATGTTGCTGGACTTCTGGA
>NW_007249439.1:0-11802 GCF_000164805.1 Carlito syrichta
CTGCACTCCAGTCTGGGCGACAGAGTGAGACTCCAACTCAAAAAAGAAAAAGAAAAGAAAAGAAAAAGGAAGAGGTACAAGCTATAAAAATCTTAGAAAATGCAGGAGACACCCTTATGGAAACTGGAACAGGCAACCAATTCCTGATCAAAACCTCAGGTGCCCATACCATAAGAGATAAGATAGACAAGTGGGAACTCATCAAACTGAAAAGCTTCTGTAAAGCCAAAGAAACCATCAAGAAAGCGGGGAGACACCCCACAGAATGGGAAAAAATATTTGCCAACTATGTATCTGAAAAAGGCCTAATATCTAGGATCTACAAGGATCCCGAATGCATCAAAAAGAAAAAAACAAACAGCCCCAATAAAAAGTGGGAAAAAGACATGAATAAACACTTTTCTTTCTTTCTTTTTTTTTTGAGTTGGAGTCTCACTCCGTTGCCCAGACTGGAGTGCAGTGGCATGCTCCCAGCCACCGCAGCCTAGACCTGCTGGGCTCTGGTGATCCTTCTGCCTCAGCCTTCCAAGTAGCTGGAACTGCAGGCATGCACTACCACACTTGGCTAATTTTTGATTTATTGTAGAGATGTGGTCTTGCCAAGTTGCCCGGGTGGGTCTCGAACCCTCGGGCTCAGGCAATCCACTCACCTTGGCCTCCCAAAGTGCTGGGATTACAGACTGAGCCACTGAACCCAGCCAAATAAACACTTCAAAAGATTTACAGGCAGCCAACAGACACATGAAAAGTGCTCAGCCTCACTAATCATCAGAGAAATGCAAATCAAAACCACATTGAGATACCACCCAATTCCAGTAAGAATGCCCATTATTAATAAAACAAACAACAGCAGATGCATGTGAGAATGCGAAGAAAAAGGAACACTTCTACACTGCTGGTGGGAGTGTAAACAAGGACAACGTCTTTGGAAGACAGTTTGGTGATTTCTGAAAGAGCTAGAAATTGATCTTCCATATGATCCAGCAATCCCCTATTGGGAATATACCTAGAGGAACTCAAGTCATTCTACCATAAAGATACTTGCACATGCATGTTTGCTACAGCTCTAGTCACAATAGCAAAAACATGGAACCAACCATGCTGCCCATCGAAGCTGGACTGGATTTAAAAAATGTGGTACATACACACAATGGAATATTATGCAGTCATAAAGAAGGACAAACATGAACTTCACAGCAACTTGGATAGATTTAGAATCTATTATCAATCTATCATACTGATATATCACAGAAACAAAGAACAGAGTACCATATGTTCTCATTCATAAGCGACCTTGAACAATTATCATAATACTATAAGAAAGGGACTGGCAGTAGTGGGAAACTGTCAGGGGACGAGGGGTGGGATTGGTGTTTGAGGGAAATTGCCAGGGGAGGGAGGGGCACACCTCATCAACAAAGGTACTTGCATAATGAACATTTGTATGCCTAACCCTGAATTGTACTCCACTTCTTTAAAATAAAGAAAGAAAGAAACAAAGAAAAAAGAAGAGATCGACCAGGTTCGGTGACTTAGCCTGTAATCGCAACACTTTAGGAGGCTGAGGCAAGTGGATTGCCTGAGCCTACGGGTTCGAGACCTGCCCGGGCAACTTGGCGAGACCTCGTCTCTACAACAAATCAAAAATTAGCCAGGCGTGGTAGCACGTGCCTGTAGTTCCAGCTACTGGGAAGACTGAGGCAGAAAGGTCACTGGAGCCCAGCAGGTCAAGGTTTCAGTGGCCGGGAGCGTGCCACTGCACTCCAGTCTGGGTGACAGAGTGAGACTCCAACTCAAAAAAAAAAAAGAAAAGAAAAAAGAAGAGATCGATGACAGAATACTCAGAAATACAATATTAGCATTCAGGAAGTGGGTAGAGGAAAGACAGTCAGTAAAATACAGAGAAGAGAAGATGTAAGGAGAAGTTTGAAGAGACCAAGAGAGAGTAAAGTTGCTGAAGCTGAAGAGATGGGGAAGAATTTTCCTAAAGGGAGGAGTGTTGTGTTTCATAGACAGCAAATCAGATAAGCAGCAAAGAGGTCAATTTGTCATCTTCCTTGGAGCAAAATCAGTAGATGTTGATTCTGGAACCCAAGTTGTCTGTAGATGGTCAGAGAGCAAATGGGAAGTGAGATTATAAAACCAGCAAATATGAGCCAGTGTTTTACGGTAAAGGAAACAAGACAGTGAAGGCAAAGGGTTAAGAAAATACAAGGCTAAGGAAAATAAGTTTTTTAGGATGATGAAGAGAGAGTAAGAGTGAGGAAAGGTTTGAAAAAGATCATTGAAGAAGTCATAGAAGGTGATGGAAAAACGTTAACAATAGAGAACCATGACTGAGTTCATACCCTGTGCTAAGTACTCTTTGTGGTAAGTAGTTTTCACAAACTAACTCATTTAATCTTTACTGTCACCCTGGAGGCAAGGACTGTTATTATTGTCCTCATCTGACAGATGAGGAAAGGAAGGTACAGATAAACATGCAGATAGGCTTAGTAACTTACTCAGATTACACAACCAGTACCGTAAATAGCAGAGCCCGAAGTTCAAACTCAGGCAGTCTGATTTCAGAGTATATACCATTAACCATCAAGCTATACTCGCCATTTCTCTAAAATGACTCTAAGAGCATAAATTAAGGTGCATACTTTGCCCAGGAGGTGGTTCATTGCTTCCTTGGAGACAAGGCATGGGAAGATATTGATCAGTTTGAAGGCTGAAGGTCTTCAAAATGATCAGTGTCTTCCTATGTCTTGTCTCCTAACCTGATGACTATCCCACTCCTTATGTCTATAAAATAGGACATCTATTGAGAGAGGGAGAAGAAGAGGCATGGCAACTCAGGAGCAAAGATCTGGAAGAGTCATTGGTATTCTACTGGAATTAAATTTAAAACTCCTCAGTAAAATAGAGTCCCTTACCCTTAAAAAATGTGTGATCTATGTGAGAGGATAGGGCAAGTGTCCAAGTAACTGCAGTGTGGGGTAGTATATGTGAGAAGACTTAATAGACATAGAAAGTCAGTTATATGAGGGTTCACCAAGGAGATGCTGTGTCAGGTGATGAGGTAGAAGGATCAAAAAGTATCTCAGAGTCTGGGTGATATGTGAAAAACAGAATCTTAACAAGCAGCCTGGGAGCCTTAGTATCTCATTCTCATTGCACAGAGAGCTTTCTAAGAACACGGTTCCATGAGAGAGTAGTTGCAGAGGTTGTAGGAAACTAGAGTTGAGGGGAACGTCACAGAGGAGGAAGAGTCTCTGACTAGGGCAGGGTGGGAGGGCAGGGGTTGAGGGCATAATGGTATCCTCCTCCGAGATCATTCTAGTTCTCTTCCTCCTCCACGTCCTTTAGTTTCTCCTTATTTCTGAATGCTTAGCAAAGGTCTGACACTTTGCTAAGCTCTTTATATGTGGAATGTATCGACCCTCACTGCAGCTTTTGTGATAACAGCATCATCTCCATTTTGCAAGTGACTTAGTTGAGGCTCTGAGAGGTTAAGTACTTGCCTGAGATCTCGGAGCTAAACTGTGAATGAGCCAGAGATCCACCAAGATCTGTTTGATTTTAAATCCTTTCTTCTCATACTGCCTCCCACAATCATGTAACAGCACCTGGCATACAGAAGATATCTCATAAATTAGTAATAGATAATAATAATAACTGATAGACGCACATCCAGCAATATGTTGTGCTTTGGGGATTTATCATGATGTTTAAGGTAAACAAAACCCAAAGTATTTCTGTGAGAGCGGCAGAAGAGAAAAACACTTTCTCTCTCTTCTTAGGAAATACTTATATTGAACTTACTGTGCTTCAGGCACTGTTTTAAACACTGTGTGTGTGTGTATATATATATAATATATATTATATATTATACATAAATATAATATATTATATATATTATATAATATATATTATAATATAAATATAAAATTAAATATATATATAAAATATAAAAAAAATAAAATCACTTAATTTTCATAACAATCTTATTTGTGGGACAGTATTATTATTTCCATTTACCAATGAGAAAACTGAGACACAAACAAATTACCAGCCTGTGTACAAAGCTAGTAAGTGGCAAAGCCAGGATTAGACCCCAAGTTGTCTGGCTCTGGAGTAAATGCTTTTAGCTGCTACACTCTGCTGTCTCTGTGACAGTCAGAGGGAGCTAGGCATGGACTATCACATGGACCAAACCAAGAGAACAATCCTTGTCCTTTTTCTTTCTGCAGTCTGAGGTCTCTTCCATGCCTCATATACCAGTGATTCTTTAGGACTTATGCTCTTGGTTAATCGTCATTGCATCCCCAAGACCCTCTACCAGCTTGAGATTTTAAGCTTTGTGAGAGCAAGACCATACCTGTTCTTTGTGCATTTGTAGCCTAGCACTTTCCAGATACCTGGAATATGGTAAACACATAATAAATATTTATGGAATAAATGAAGAAAAGTGTCATCAAATCATCCAGGCTTCAGGTATCCAATAGAATGCATGTCTTAGTCCATTTGTGTAGCTATAAAGATATACTCAAGAATGGGCAATGTATAAATAAAAGAGATTTACTTGGCTCATCATGCTGCTGGCTGGAAGACTGGGCACATGGTGAAAACCTCAGGCTGCTTCCACTCCTGGCAGAAAGTAGAAGAGAGCTGGTGTGACCAGAGATCACATGGCAAGAGAGGAAGCAAGCAAGGGGAGGAGCAGGAGAAGGTGCCAGACTCTTTTTTAACAATCAGCTCTTTCAGGAACTAATAGAGTGAGAACTCACTCACCTCCCCCAAACTACCGGAATGGACATTCCCCTCTTCTTGAGGGATCTTCCTCCAGGATCCAAACACCTTTCATTAAGCCCCGCCTCCAACACTGGGGCTCAAATTTCAACATGAGATTTGGAGAGGTCAAACAAACCAAACTATAGCAATGTACGTTAGAAATAGCAGAATTTAGCCAGGCTCGGTGGCTCAGCCTGTAATCCCAGAGTTTTGGGGGACTGAGGTGAGTGTATTGCCTGAGCCCGCAGGTTCTAGACCCGCCTGGGTAACTTGGCGAGACCTCACCTCTACAACAAAATCAAAAATTAGCCAGGTGTGGTAGCGCACACCTGTAGTTCCAGCTACTTGGAAGGCTGAGGCGGAAGGATCACCGTAGCCCAGCAGGTGGAGGCTGCGGTGGCTGGGAGCGGCCACTGCACTCCAGTCTGGGTGACAGAATGAGACTCCAACTCAAAAAACAAACAAACAAGCAAAAAGAAATAGCAAAATTTTTGCTCTCGTAAATTGTTACATTAAGATGAATAATATTGATAAGACAACTTGAACTCTTGGGCAGAGGGTCTTTATCGGGAATTCATATTATGGCAACAAAATAAACAATCAAGCAAACATACTTTAGAATTCAATTTGTAGATTACCTAAGCCAAAATTAATTTTATGCAAGACATGTCTTTTGCTTATGTATATTAACAATGTCCTCAAAACACTCTAGAATTATGCTTAACAATTACTCTTATGACCCATCTGACTTGAAAATATATCTTCAATGTGGAAGAACCCTTGGCAGCAAATACTAACAAATTTTTTCTAAAAAAAGAATTGCAAAGATTTAAGGCTTAATGGGAAGGAGTTTGCTCTGAGAGTCAGGTACTGAGGAAGGGAACAGAGTTAAACATATGGACAAAGGAGCAGCCAGAAACATTAAAACAATGCATGTCTCAGAACTGGCTGGAAAGGAGGCTTCTGAGTGAGTATCTTTTAAGAGCTCATGGGGAAAGCAGGAGTGAGGAGCCTGGGAAGGTTAAAGACTTGATTCTACTCACTTACACAGGCCTGTGGGTTTCTTGCTTTTGGTAGGTTCAAAGAGCAAAGCTGGCATAAAGGGGATTAAGAACTAAGGACCTGGCATAGACTTTCTAATGCAGGCTTTGTGAGGGCAAGGCCTTAGTTAGGCTCATGGCTCTTTGAGGCATCCAGATCAGTTCCTGGCTCAACAAATATTTGGAATGGGATTAATGAATGGTGTATGGCATCTACTTTAAAATTTCAGCTCCCTGGTTTGCTAGCAGTGTGGCCAGGGAAATATTTCCCTTAATGTCTCTGAACTGGCTTTCTTCTTTTTGAAATGATGAAGATAGTACCTACCTAGTTGGATTGTTATATGGATTAATGGTGATAACACATGAAAAACATTTAGCAGAGTGCTTGGTATGTAGAAAATAATCAACATAAGTTCTTGTTGCTGCTGCTGTTATAATTTTTGGTACTATCAGCAGGGCCTATTAGCTGTCACAGATTCGATGTGGGAGAACTTACCTGCCCTTCTCATTCCCAGTCGCTTTGATTTCTTTTAACTAATACAAAATAAAGTATGAGTGGTCTTTGGTTTTCATGGGTATTATCCTCATACAGCCGCTGCTTTTCCATGTTATATACAGGCACCCTCAGCTGTCTTTATGGGACATTGTCTCTCTTGATGAGCTACTTAGTGATGGTTTTGAGTGGATCTGCAATGGCTCTCACCCATGGGATAAAGACCAGGCTTCAGCTTGAGTCAGGGCCTGTTCTCGCTCCATCTTGGTGGGGTTTGTCGTGAAGTCTGAGACCCTCTCCCTGACACTGTCACCTCTAGGAGGACTTTCTAGACCTGTGGACAGCCAGGGATGGGGGCTTGTTCATTTACCCTTCTTTATTGAAAGTATCTGTGTGCTGGCTCTTCCGCGGTGCTGGGGTTGTCTCCATATCCTGGGTCCTCCACTCAGGGCAGTTGCACCTTGGGTTGCATGGGGAGTAGCTTGTGAGCATGACAGATTATGGGGAAGTGGGGTGGGAGGGAAGAGCGGTTGTGAGGTTTTGGGTGGGGGACAGTCCGCTCAGCCTGTGTTTGGATTGCACTATGAAACTGGCGAGGAGAAAAGCGCGAAAACCAAGCACAGGCATGCTCAAAGGCTGTCTGTTGCAGCTTCTTTCAAGCCTGGGAAACAACAGGGGATGGCTGGCTGTTGCACACCTTAGGCTGCCTCCCGCTGAGGCCCTCTGGAAACTCATAAAGTGTCTTACCTGCCCTTCCAGGTTGCCTGGGTTCAAAGAGGCGTTTCATAAGACAGACTATAATTAGGGATTTTATAGTTTGTTTTGTTTTGTTTTGCTCTCTGGGAACAGAAACCTCCTCCCTTATAGCACACACTTGTTGAGCGCCCTCTGTACGTCAAGCCCTGGGCTAGCACATTTTACGTTATTTTGTTGAATGCTCACCACACCCATGAGGTTGGCATTACCTGTTGTAATTTTGCTACATTTATTTGTACAACTAGTAAGACATAAGCAGGAATGAATACGCCTAATGTCTGTGGAATGAAAAAGAAAAGGTAAAACAGAAACCTGATGGGAGGGTGGTGATGTGTAAAACAGGAAGGGGGTGGGTATTTATTGAAACACTGCATCTGATGATCTGGCTGGAGCATTGGGCTTCCGAATTGATCCTACCCAAGGTTATTGTGTGAAAACAAAATATGAGGAAAGGTCTTGCATTTCCATACAAAATAAGACAACAGGGCCCAAAGAGAAAGAAGGAAGGGGTGGTGCTGCTGGGGGAGAAAGCTTTTTAAAAAAAGGAGTGAGTGTGTGTGTGTGTGTGTGTGTGTGTGTGTGTGTGTGCACGTGCAAAAGTGACGCTGAATAATAGTGTGAACCCACAGTGCTTGCTCACATTCACAGGCACTAAATACAAGAAAATACCAACAACCACGGAGCCACAGGGATGCCATTTATGGATAGAAGCCATTTTTGAGAATGAGAAGCCTCAGAGCAGGATTATTGCTCTCGTTAGGTCCCCCTGGGAAGTAAATTGGGTGTGTAAGGAGGTGCATTCAATTCTGTTAGATCTTCAGTTGCATTTATTGCAGTAACAATAACAATATGCGGCTCTTGACTTCCAAAGGGGACTTTCTCAATGCAGGAACCAAGCCCTCCTCTGTGTGCTGGGATTGGGAGGGACACAAAGGCCCAGGTCACGCTATCCTTGTGTTTTGGAGAATTGCAAGCCAATTGGGGTGATGATACACCACATTTATGGACACGTGCAAAGTAGATGCCAGGTAGGAAGACAGTAAATTCTGCATAGGACTCGGGGAAGTGGAGTTGTGTCTGCCTGCAGTTAGATATTCATTTATTCATTCATTCATTTATTCAATAAGTATGCAATGAGTGTCATTATGACCTCCCACATGCCAAATATTCTGAAGAAAATGATGGACACATCAGGATATCCAATTTAAAGTCTAGTGAGATGGAGTTGGTAATATCAGTTTCTATTGGCAGAGGTGGATTGTATCCCTGAATTATTTCAGCCCCTCGGATAACCTACGGATGATTTAAACAAACATTTCCTTGGTAGTTGGGAGTCTTTAGAACAAAAGATTTCTATGTTAAAAGTCCACTGGGTGTTGTTCAATGTTCAGCACTAAATGTTGTTCTTCTTAGCACCCTTGCCAAGTAGAGCTAACCACCCAGACTTCTCCTGAAATATGCTTCAACAAGTAATCATAACGTGAGGAGATTTTAGAACTAAAAAAACTTCACGGTGATCAGTTTTTACAAGATTATTGATCTCTCTTAACGTTTCCTAAATATAATAATCATAACGATGAATGTTCATATCTTGCAAGAATACCATGAAGTAAGTACTATTATTATCTCCATTTTACAGATGAGAAAACTGACGTCAGAGTGAGTACGTGACTGTGATCACACAAAGCCGAGGGCAGAGTAGTGATGGGGCTCCGTCCCCAAGTCAGCTGACTCAAACACTTATGCTCTTTTCTACTCATTTGTGTTGTACCCGTGGGAAATAAACGTCCCACCATTGCTTTTAATGTTTGAAAAGGCATAATAGAAGTTGTGATTTTTTTAAAAGCAGTCCATGGTGATGTGTGTCCCACTCGGTTTAGCCATGTTGGTCATCTCACCAAGGCAGAAGCACGGGTTGACAATTAGAATAATTCTTATTCACTAAAATGATTATTTAATAACTGTCCCTTTAAAGTAGGGGGTCACCTTGGTGGGGAAACAACATTTCACTTCAAGACTCTCATTCCAGATGAGGAAGCCAAAGCCTACCTAAGGAGTTAGGCCAGTGTCTCTGTAGAGATGCCTCTGGGAACACAAGGGGTCGGATGGGCTGTTGCAGTTGGGAGAAAAATGAGTTGGGGAGCTCACTAACCACAAGTCAGTCAGTTCAACTATCCAAGACATTCCTTGTGGATCCAATTCACATTTGAAGTGCATGGGACACCATCTCTACTTAAATAGTGAAAGGCAGTATCAGAGAGCAACCTAGCTTTTAAAAATCCATTGGTATTAAAAAAGATTCTAACCCAAAGGCATCATTATTATTCAAATATGTGGAAATCAGCAGCTTACTGAGACAAGAAAACAGAACGTGGCGCTAACTGGTCACAGAGGCGTGAGGGACACATGGATTTCATTGCAGGATGCCCTGGAACCTACCTCTGATACAAACTTCTGAAAAGGTAAAGAAGAAAGGCAAATAACCCATAATGGCTTATCTGTGTTTGAGTACTGTCAAACGCTTCTAACTGCTACTGCTGACAACAATCCTATCTGCTTCTTTCCATCTGATAGTAGCCTGGTATTCTCCAAAAGAAAGGTAATTAATAGCTGTTCAGTAAATAACAATTAGACTGGGGCTCCTCTGGGACTGGGGCAAGTGTCTTGGCATCTAGGTAAAAAGCCTTGAACACATTAAGAGTTCATTAAGTAACTGCTGGATAAAGGGTTGAATGAAATGGAATAAACAGCAACTACAAGTGTCGTGGAGCGAGAGTGTGTTCTGAGAAATAGATTGTCAGGCAATCTTATTGTCGTGCGAACATCACAGACTGTACTTACGCAAACCTAGGTGGGATAACCTACTCATGCCTAGGCTGATGGTCTAGCCTATGGCTGCCGGGCTACAAACCCACACAGTGCTTGACGACTGAATACTGGAGGCAGGTGTAACACAGTGGGAAGGGTTTGTGTATCTAAACATAAAAACGACAATGTGGGACCACTGTCATAGATGTGGTCTGTCGTGGACTGAAATGTCCTCATGCAGCACATGACTATATGTCCTCAGATCTGTTAAGAACTGTAAAACGCTGGAGAGGGGGAGTTTTATTTACAAAAAGTTTGATTCTTCGAGAGAGAGGACCAGGAATAGTCCCTTGGCATGAAGAGGGTGTGGGTGGAGGGGAGGGGCCGGAAACGAGCTGTGAGGGGTGGGATGGGGTGGTGGCAGTGGAAACTGTGTGTGTGTGTGTGGGGGGGGGTTACCAAAGGGAGGGTCTTTTGGGTAATGTGAGTTGTGTTGGCCAAGTGGCCGGTTTATGACACATGAAAAAACCAGGCCCAGGAATTTAGGCTCGATAGAGCAGGGTATCTCCATAAAAAGAGCCCTGCCCGTTTTCCCTAGAGGTTAAGTATAAATACAAATATATTACTTTTCTTTTTCTTTCTTTCTTTCTTTTTTTTTAGAAAGCAGGATTTATTGAGAGGTCAGAAAAGCTCCCACAGTGGGAGGGGACCCGAAGGGGTTGCCCCAAATATATTACCTTTCACAGAGAACAAAGAGAGGACAAACACAGTAACTTAGTAAGTGTACCATCTAAACCAACTAAACTTCCTTTAGGCTTTTGAAATGCAAACTGTGGTTTGCTTTCGCACTCACAAATTCATTCCACAGAAGTTTATGGGGGACCTACCAGAGCTGGAATTTTGTTAGGAACCACGGGGGGTACAAAGATGAATAAAACTTGGTCCCTATCTCCCAGGAGTTTACAGCTCAGTGGTGGAGACAAACGTGTACACACAAGTCCTTACAACAAGAGGTAAAAATGTAAACACGGGGCTGTAGGGACTCGGTTCCCAGAGAGGCTGCGTAGCGGTGGTGTGGAGAATTAGAAAGCTCTTCTCCGACGAGTTGGTTTTTGAATCAGGCTCGCAGCTGATGTAGTCGACAGGGCTTCTTCAAGGCAGCAGCCGGGATCAGGGCTCTGGAAGCCCGTCGATGGGGCAAGGAACAGGGGTCTGCCTGGGACTCAAGGCTCCCCGAGGGGCGCGGTGGGGGTTTAGTTGGGTATCCGCCCAGTAACTGGGGCTGTGACCTGGTAGAAGCCGCCGAGCTGAGACTTCATTCCGCGTCTCCACGCTTCAACTTGGGCATCTGTGGGCCTCCTTGGGAAAATCCCCCTCTTTCCTACGGGGGTTCTGGCAGCTGGGGGTGGGGCTGGGACCATTTCCTGAAGTCCGCGCCAAGTGGAAGGTCGTGCCGAGCGCCCCCGGGCGACTTAAACCTCGCACTTCGGGAATCCGAGGGGGAAGCGCGAGCGAGGCCGGAGAGCGGACGCCCGCCCGCTGAGATGCCCCCAGCCCCCGGACCGCGCCGGCCCGAGCGGCACAGCTGCAGGCAGCGCCGGGAGCGGGGCGCGCGCGCCGGCCGAGCTCGGGCCCGCTTGGGCGGGCCGGGGTAGAGGCAGCGAGGGAGCGAGCTGGGGAAACCCTAACGATTGTTCCATGAAACCGAACGAACACTGAGGAATCAGTGGACACATTTATGGCCACATACATTCCGTGGGAATAGGGCAGTCCTTCCACACACACTTCTCAGAAAACGGGATACTCTCATGCATAATCCAGCAGTTGCACTTCCAGCATAAGCTACAACACATGTTAGAATATACAAGATAGAATAGTCTGTGATCTCACGGTTTAATGGTCCTTGTCCAAGAGCGGCCTGACTCC
>NW_007249439.1:11881-12513 GCF_000164805.1 Carlito syrichta
GGGAAGGCGGCGGGGGGAGCGCGCGCGCGCGCGCGGGGCGGGAGGAGCGCACCCCACACCATTATTTCGGGGGCTAGGCAAAAGGGGGCGCAGAAATGGCTGGGGCAATTATCGAGAACATGAGCACCCGGAAGCTGTGCGTCGTCGGCGGGGTCCTGCTGGCGCTCCAGGTCGTCGCCTTTCTGGTGGGAGGCTTGATCGGTGAGTGCGGGGCTGCAAACTTTTCCCCTGCCCCCGGCGGCCGCGTCCCTCCCTGCCTCGCGGGTACTTGTTACAGTATCACTGCCTCGCTTCTATGATCTAATTAGTCCGGCTATTGTGCTTAAGAAAGCAGAGCTCCATGGGGCTCCGTGGGCACAATCCAGTCTAGCGGCCGGGAGAAAAGGAGGGGAAAAAGTTTTGGCCTAGTTTCAGTATCCACTTGAAAGGCGCAGGGGGCGGCTGGGGTGGGCTCTGCAGCATGGCGACGGGTCGCGCGGGGCGGCGCGGGGGTACACAGTGGGTTGCGCCCCCGCTTTGCCCGCGCCCCCCCGTTTCCTCTCCGGCCCCTTCCAATCAGCTGCGGGAGGGCAGCGCAACCGACTTTATTGGGAACAACGGAAGAGTCGCGAGCTGCGCCCGCGCGGACCGGA